>NC_141024.2:11582500-11882500 GCF_052040795.2 Danio rerio
GGGCAGACTGAGAAAACATTCAGCGTAATGCGAGAGCAAAGGCTTATTACTTTGGACTCATCCAGATCCAGCTTCCTAAGCGCTCGTCTAACGTAGTCCGCAAACGACGTGGCTTTGGAGTAGACATTCCCAACACGCTTCTCGCTGCCAACAGGACATAAAACACACATCAGACTACTGAATCATAAATACATTTAAATCACTGTTAAAATAAGTTATGTATTATGCATAGGGTGCTGATGTAGTCTAATATGCAAATGTACACTCAAAAAAATGACTTTTGCTGCTTGTTTAAAGATCAAATAACCATTTGCATAGCCAATCAAATGCTCTTTAGTTACTGGCATGCCCGCCCACTTCAAGACGCTTCTCATTTGCTTTTCATTTGATGCATTTGAGCTCAACCACTCTCACTGGTTTCCAACCACCTATTTCTATGCAAATTTTGGATATGCGCATAAAACACTGTTGATGAAAATGCCAAAATGCACATTGATAATGTATGCCAATAACTGAGTCGGATAAACTTTTTATTCGATAAGAAAAGATGCACATAAACTACGATGGGATAACTTCTACCGAACAAATTCCAGTATGTGCATTAAAGAAAGTCATGGGATTTTGTAATAAGAGATCATGTGATGATTAAAACGTCTTAGAACGAACAAACCAGCAGGCTGAGCACGATGTAAAACATCTGAAATATAGTTTTGATCAATCATACTACATTACTAATTACCTCAAGAATTGTTAAGAGCGTACGTGCTCCACGTCTCATGCCTTCAAACGCCACTATATGTTCATTGCGTGACGGCGTTATCTTTTAAGATGCAAATAATTTATTAAATAAAGAAAATAATTCACACAGCTTGCCCAAACGAAGCAAACACTTTAGATATTTGTCGCCAGTAAATCAGGAAGTGACAATTTGCTCCCTTTGACTCAGTGGATGGAAACGGTTCATTCGCACGTCTTTTATGTGATAATCCAGTTTTGCACATAAAATTAACTCACATTTTTGGATGGAAACATAGCAGTGATAAAATAAAATGCTATTGGCTGTATTTTAAAAAAGGGAGGAGCTACACTATGTCCCACTCTGTCTTTGTGTTTCAGATTAAGTCAAACATCAAATAAAAACTCATAATTCAAAGCACTTCACGGGACCTAAAACTACTTATTTAAAATTAGTTGATACCGTACAATTCTTCAAGTTTTTTAGGAAAACTTAATAGTTTTATGTTCAAACCACTTATATTTGTAAAAATGATTAAGTGTGCAATCACACTATGCTATCTGAACTGTGGCCACGCACATTTCCCGGTTCTTTTGACAAGTGTGAGTGCTCTGAATCAGTTCAGTTGGCCGGCCCTGGCCCGGTTAGAATTGATGTGCCAGAGCACGGTTCGGTTGGGCTTCTGGCGTGGTATGCTTGTAGTAAAGGACTGTTTCATATTGATTTATTAAGCATTCTTACTATTCAGTGAATGCAAACTGTCATTGTTTATTAAAATGCAAACTCCTCACTGCACGTCAGCTGCATCTTCAGCAAACCTTCTAGTACATGCAGCACGAGGACTTTAATGATAATTTATGAGCGTTCGGCAGAATATTTGACTGCATGTCACTGCATCCCAACGACTAAAAGGATTAACTAAAGCAATCTCCACTGTGCTGAGCGAGAGCGCTCCTCTTCCTGTTAAACTAAGCAGTCGCATCACCGATGATGTAAGCGCACTTAGGTTTGGAAGGCAAAATGCAGTGTGAGTGCAGGCTGTTGGGGTAGAAGGGACAATCACGCTTCAGCACGGTTCAAGGCAACTGTACCTAGTGTGAGTACACCCTAAGTCAACTTAATCGATTTGTGTTGGGACAACTTGAAACTGGGTGGAACCCTGCATTTTTTTTACAGTGTAATAACTTGCACCCTTTATAAAGCTGCTTTAAAACTATCAGTATTGTGAAAAGCACTATATAAAGTACTTTTAATAGTTAGAATTACATTGAATAGGGTGAACTTTGCACTACTTATAGACTTACGCATTACCGTAACCTGATGGTTTAGCATTGACTCATCGAGGTTTATTAAAGTTGAAAACAGGAGCTTTAGGGGTTGAGTTACAAGCATAAGTCACCAGTGAATCAGATCTGCTCTGCAAAAGCCACAATCAAGTATCTTGATAAACACTTTTCAACCTCCGCATAAGAAAGGAAGGACCAGAGGGAATCTGGATGCCTCTTTATTCTCTCTTCTAGTTTACCAAAGCTCTCCCGCGACTAAAACAAAGGCAGGCGCTTGTTTTCTGTCTAATGAGCAGATGATGTGTTGAAAGCGCTGTGGATGAGATATCTGATCTGGGTGTTTTGGAGAGGATCGGCGTCAGTGAGGGAGCTCAATATTTGTCATCGGGTGCGCTTCACACTGAGAATGGCTCATCAGGGGGTACAGGCTGTGTGTTTACACTTTTACAAACAAACCAGGGCAGCTAAATTATGATTATGGTTTTGCACAAAACTAAAATTAAATTTTCAAAGCTCTAATATTTGGTTAATATCAGGTTTTGGATTTTTTTTTTTTTCAGATATTAAATTTAGTGGAAAGTTTCCAAGATCATTATTGCTTCCCAAAAGAAAGATCCAATTGTGAACAGCCTGAAATGAAGTTCTAAGTATTACTAGTCTGAATTTAAGCAAAAACCGATGCATTTTTGTAATAAATTTGCATATTACATGTCCCAGGTCTTTACTGATGACTTGAAAACAATGACTACCTTGACCTATCAACACTGTGAATGAAACTGAAACCTGATTGTTAAGCTAGCTTAATGTTGTTTTTTGTGTCTAATCTAGTATTAAAGCACTTTTGAAGCATGATGGTATGGGCTGTTTATATCACTGTGTTTAAATGTGCTGAGGAAGCTTCTGGAGCTGAAATTTAGATATGGTAATGGCTGTTTGGTTTTAGGCATGCACCATTAGAGATTGACTGAAGCCCTAACCAATCAAAGCAAAGCAAACTGTAAAGAAGGTGGGGTTTAAAGAGTGTAGGTCATTGAGTGAACTGTTTAAGACGCTGTGAGAAAAGAGTTGATGCTGCAATGAATATTATAAGAAAATCGAAGTGTTTTTGATCTAATATGGATGTAAATCTACAGTAGGATGGATTTAAAACAAAATTAGAAAACTTTATATTAGCATAATAGGGATACTTTAATTTTGCACTAAAAGCTATAAAACAGACCAAGTTATTAATTAAAGCATGCATGTACACTTAAAAAATTAATATGGCAAAAAGTCATGAAAATAAATGTTTTTATGCTACTTTAACTTATTTCAATAAGTTAATCAGGTTTAATTTAATATTTTCTTTGTCAGTTTGACTAATGTCAAGTCGAGATGAAAAGAAAAGTTAATTTAAATGAAGAAAAATTAAGAACCTCTAAAATATTTTTGACCTAATATGGATGAGAACCTACAATTGGAAAGATCTAAAACAAAATCAGAAAACTTCATAAGTAAAATTTTGCACTAAAAGTAATAAAACTGACCAAGCTACTTATTATTAATAGCATGCATGTACACTTCAAAAAATTATATGGCAAAAAGTCATGACAACAAATATATATACATAAATCAGAGAATGAAATTGCATACCTTTTAAGGACTTTTTAAGACTCTTTCCTTACATTTTATGCCCTTGTCGCCGACATTTTAACTCGCAGTACATTTACTAATTACTGATTGTAAACTAATACATTATTCATATACTGAATAAAAACGCTAATCCAGCAGGTGGCGCCAACAGAAAAGCAGGAATTACAGTGTTTCCCTGGTTACTGCAGTAAACAAAGCAGTGTGATGTCAATGTGATTTCCCGAAAACTATGCAACATCCCAATATTTAAACATTAAATTCAGGCAAACTTTAGCATACTGATATGAAATTGAATACATTGTAAAATAGCATTTAAGACTTTTAAAATACTTTTTAAGGGCCTTAAATTTCTCCTAATGGATTTATCAACTTTTAATACTTTTAAGACACCCCTGGACACCTTGTTCAATGAGTTAATCAGGTTAAATTTAATTGTTTTTGTCAGTTTGATTGATGAAAGTTTAAAAGACTAGGTTCATTTGATTCAACTTAATTTAGCAGATTCATCTTTTTTACCATGTAACAAAAAATGCTCATACATCAAATATGGCATACAATCTACAAAGCAATGTTAGTGCACATGATGGATACCTTTTAAAGCAATCGTAGTGATCCTGTAAAATAACATGGAGAACCGCCCGATAAAACAGTGACTCCATCGGCAGCTGCAGCAGAGAAAAAACCCAGATAAACCACAATCCAAACAATTTTGCTTCATTTCAAATCTGATTTTGCTTATGTTTGCTTACTTATTTATCTTCTTAATGACATTATTTGAAGTGTTTGTCCCAGTTACGGGAACTTCAAAAACCCGATTGGGTCATATTTTCCATGACAATTATGTCATCTAAACAATCAGACATGGAGAAGACAAAAAAGCATGGAGATTGTTCAGGCTGACCGCTTCACCCCTGAACTCTCCCTCGCTTTTTTCGAAAGAGGAAAAATCAAATTAAAATACACAGTGCATCTAATTAAATCAGATAAATATGCATATGCTGTCGAGCCTGACCGACACCACTATGATCAGCTGTGCAAACAGTTCTGATGGGATGAGACTGCACTCCTTATATGAAAATCCTGCAGGGGAAATGGCTTTTTAATTGAAATATTAATATTAATATGATGCATGACACAATCAAGTACTCACCCCTCCTCCGGCAGACACTCTTTCCAGAGCCTGAGAAGAGAAAAAAATAGTTTGTGAAGAACTTAACATGAGCCAAGACTGCAGAAAACTAGCTTAAATTGAAGCATTGTCCATCACTTTTAATTTAATAGATAGATAGATAGATAGATAGATAGATAGATAGATAGATAGATAGATAGATAGATAGATAGATAGATAGATAGATAGATAGATAGATAGATAGTTTAGTTAAATGTAGTTTAATGTTTGTTACAACATTCAGCTCATAAGCAAAGGATGTGGTTGCAGATGCGTGGGCAATGTGAGATGTTTTCGTGATGTGTGATGTACACTTACGAGACACGCCGACATCCTGGCATTTCGACCACAGAAACAGGCCTGATCTTTGAGATACTGACTCATAGGGAAACCACACACACCATCACTGGTACACCCTAAACAACATACACAAAGCAACACAACAAATAGAAAGAATCAACAAACTGTTATAAGCTATTAGTTACTAGTTAATTAGTTAAAGTTATCAGTAATTATCAAAGTTATGGTAACTAATAACCTTAAGTTTTCCGATGTGCACCTTTTGTAAAGCCACTTTGAAACAATAATTATTGTGAAAAGTTTTATACAAATAAACTTTAATTAAATTAAATTTAATCACATTTTAACATAAACCACCATTTAAAAGTTTGAGGTCATTATGTTTTGTGGTTTGATGCATTTATTGAGCAAGGATGCATTAAAGGTAAATTTATTATTTTAATACATGTAATTTGCTTTTGTATTTATCTATAACATATCACTGTTTCCACAGAAACATGAAAGGGCATGTCCGAGTTATTTATTTTATCATAAAATGAACAGATTTAGCAACTAGATTATTTATAGTATAATTAGTAATGCATTGTAATGTAATGAGGGTATTTATATAGCGCATTTATCGTGTATGGCTATACACTCAAATGGGGGGTCTCTCCACACCACCACCAGTGTGCAGCATCCACTTGGATGATGCGACAGCAGCCACAGAACAATGTCACCAATGTGATCACCACACACCAGCTATAGGTGGAGTGGAGAGACAGTGATACAGCCAATTCTATGGATGGGGATCATTGGGAGGCCATGAAGGAGAGAATTTGGCCACGACACTGCAGTTATACCTATACTCTTTACGAGAAGAGCCATGGGATTTTTAATGGCCACACAGAGTGAGGAACTCACTTTAGCGTCTCATCCGAACGATGGATAGTAATAACATTATTAATTGAAAACATTCATTCTAAAGTCTAAAATATAACATATTAAAACAAATCATTAAACTTATTTTGGATTCAATTCTAATAGTAAATTCAGATTTAATTCAGAAAAAAAAAACATTTAAACTACAAATTTATAAAAAGTAATGCAGATAAAAAAAAATCTAGAAATAAATAAATAAAATAACTATCATAAATAATTTAAATACGTTTAAATAGCACATAAACATATTTATTTGATAAATATGATTAAAATTGAAATTGGTTTACTACCTGAATGCTAAAATAAACTTCATTTGGAAAAAATTAATTTAGCACTATTTTAAAGTGCTATTTTAATTGCAAATTAAAAAAAATTAAATATATCCTTAATATATTTTTGATTAAAAAGCAACCACGGTAAACAGTAAAGACTCCTATGACAAAGGCAAATCATTACCAACTTAAGCTTTTAGAGTATGTCAAAACTAAAATCGATCTTTAAACGCTGAACATTTTGTGAATAAGAACATGTTGAGCACATGCCATTCAAACAGACCCATAGTGTGGTTTGGGGCCCATTCGTTGCACAGATAAACACTATTTACTCCAGATATCATGCTAATCTAAACCATGCCAAGCTGAACAGGATCCAGAGTCCAGCACAGGCCTGAAATATGTGCATGTGTGCGAAGCAGCAAGTAAAGAAACATGTACCGTGGCACTAACTTCATTATGAAATGCTTAACTCAAGAGTGAAGCTTGACATTGTTTTAAGACAACCAATCACCAATTTAATGACCGAAGACAACTATAAATAAGACATTCAAAAGTTGACTGCTTAACTAACGATGTTTGTGAGTGGGACTTCCTGTTTCCTGCTTTAGCTGGAGCCTTTGCGGGGGCTTTTTTTGATTTGAGTCAGCAAATGCAGGCCTACGGAGATACTAAGAAAAGTAACTCGCTGTCAAACTGAAAACATTATAGAAGTTAAATGTGCTACGGCAAGCAATAATTTATGCAAAAACTTTGTGACTGTAAGGGTGCTGCTAGTGGGACAGAAATGACCCACTTCACCTTTAAATGCACAGCATGATTTATACAGTGGAGACCAAAATTAGATAAAAGAGCAATGACTACAGCAAGAAGATTCCAATTAAAATTTCAGAAGGTTACAGCAGTCAAAAATGAGAAGGAAGTGTTTGTGTCCTCAATCTGAATGACTTCAATACATGTCAGGCCACATTAGGTTAACTAATCTCTCATAGAACATCACTAGGCATCTCTCACAACATGACTAGTCTCTCATAAGACATAACTAGTCTATTACTAGTCTATAACTGTTGTATCACTGGTCTCTCACACTGCTCTGGTGTTTCTTGCTCATTTTCAGTCTCTTCCACAGTTCAATGTGGTGTTTTTTAATCTATAACTTCTGAGTCAAGTTTAGGTCTGGACTCTAGGCTGGCCATTTCAGTGATTTTAGCCCTAAGGAACTGTTTTACCCCTTTTAACATGTTAAAGGTTTCATTGTCTTGCTTGATAACTCTGGCTGATTGGATGGTGAACACAGAGATCTTCAATTCAATCGATTTTTAAGACTAGAATGCTTAATATACTGTATATTTCCATTCGGACTCCATTTGTTTCATTACTTTTTAATTCTTGTACAGAACAAAAATGAGCCGCTGAAGCCCTGAAATCTCTGACATCATCATGTTGAAATCTCCACATGTTGTACTGACTCTTCTTGATTTACTGAGATCAAACAGACAGTCTGTTGAAGGGGAGAGTGTTTGTGATGTCAGTCCAACATTCGCACACACTTTATGCGCTTAAGTTCTGTCCCTGCAGCAACTGAGAGGCTGTGATGTGATCCCCAGGCTTTACATGACATTAAGACGTTATTGTAGTCCCGCTGTGCTACACAGCAAGGGACGCTGGCTTAATCGACAGTAATTATGTGATCAAAATATCATATTTTGTAGGCAGTCCACTCCTTTCTGCAGTGCTTGTTCTGTGAGTAAGTGTGTAACATAAAGAGAAAGACAGACAGACAGAAACCACATGCTCTTTTGGGAATAGCACCATGTCTTAAAGGGAAAGTACGCCTAAAAATAAAAAGGGATAATGTTTTGAAACATACAAATTAATAGTATGCAAAACATAAAATAACATATTCAGAAATGTCTCTATTTATTTATTTATTTATTTATTTGTCAAGTCCTTTAAATTGTTGCAGTTGGTTGAGGTTGTTTTGGACTGAATTTACATTTTCATAAGCCAACCATAAATTCACTATTTAATTAACGCTATTTAACAAACTAATGGTTTATATTGCTTTATTTTGTATATATTTTGACCCAGGATTGCCACAGAATTGTAAAAGAATAACAATTTTTTTATCTGATTATTTATTTAAAAATAAATAAATAAATAAATAAATAAATAAATAAATAAATAAATAAATAAATATATATATATATATATATATATATATATATATATATATATATATATATATATATATATATATATATATATATATATATATATATATATATTATATTTAATAATAATAATAATATAATATATTAATAATTGCTTACATTATTATTACTGCTTATGAATAAAACTACCTAATATATTAATTTATTTACCAAACAACAGCAACAATAATTACTCATTATAAAAGAATGGGTTATACATTCAGTTTTTATATAACTACTACAACATATATCAATAATAAATCAATATTACTCAACTTTTTTGTGCCCCTGCTTGGTACAGGGTTGCACATTTCTGGTAGAAACATTATGCTACGAAACACAATAACACATATCTCATCTTGTTTGAAGACCTGAACAGATCAGCCTCGGTTAAACAGTGTGTGTGAAAGTGTGTGTGTCTTTATGAACAGGATGTTTTCTTACCCGGTCTGTCCTGATCAAACTCTTCAGACAGCAGGTGGTAGCAGCAGCCCACACTACACACTGCCCGCAGCTCCTGCTTGGCCCTGAACATCCGCAGGGAGCTGGAGGCCAAATCTCCACACGTGTGCAGGCCAACCAGAACTGCATTCTGGGCACCGGCAAGGAAAAAGAGAGAGGAAAAACGTCATTTAGTGAAATCAACACAGACCGGTTGCCATCTCTCATTGATCATCATAATCTGCTACAGGACACGTCCAAGTCCTTTCCCATTCTTAAGCTCAATTTCACCCAATTAACATGATTAGGATAATCATAGGCACTTCGCTGAGCCGTAATAACAACGATACAACTTCAGCTCTATAATCAAAGCACTCAGCTGGACTATTATCGAAGCATATTGTTTCTCTAAGTTATGTATTATATCTTTCTTTTATTTCTCATAATTTTAAAACCTGTTTATTTACATTTCTTTGTTGTTGTTGTTTTAACTTTCATATACTTGTCTCTTTTATTCCTGTTTATGTAAAGCACTTTGAATTACCATTGTGTATAAAATGTGCTATTTAAATAAACTTGCCCTGTCAAGTACACATTCGTTGTTTGATTCTGAGAGAACGTCATATATAATGTCATATGTTCATTCATAACACATTTACACTGACAAATGATGCATATTTGTTCATTATGCTTCAAATAGGAAAAAAAAGATTTCTAACATATAAAACTTTTATTAAAGCCTTCAACTAGGCTGTGTGAGAAAAAATATTATGCATACAATTATTATAATAATCTGCTACAGGACACGTCCAAGTCCTTCTCCATACTGTTATTGTAGCATATTGTGCATCCTGCATTATTTTATAAGTTTAGCACACATCCTTTATTTGATCCTGAGTGAATTTCATATGATATTAATTCACATTTGAATTAATCTCTAAGATTAATATCCCTAATATAAAAAAACATTTTTAAAAGCCTTCAATTAGACTGTGTGAGGAAAAAAATTAAGCATAAACTCAAAAATACAAAACTGTCTTTAAATAATTAATTTTTTTATAATCATACAGAATTATTGTACATTTTTATTATTATATAAACAGTTTTTTAGTAGTAACAGTAATATTTATTAAACTAAATTTAAACAGAACTATAAATTATATTAATAAAAAAACATACTTTAGAAGAAGTAATAATTCTAGAATGCATTATTAAGCTGTAATAGTTAAGTATATCAAATAATATAGTTATTTTTACTAGTTCCCCATCAATAAACTAATGTTACATCATTATGATTATTATAACGTAGTTGCTATTATAAAAATATAGCTGTTTATGTAAATACTGTTAATGTTTTTAAAGTATTTACATATTTTTTTTCATTGCTGTTGTTGTAATTTTCAATAATATTATTTATAAAATGTATGCTTAATTACTTAATGTTAATATTACTTGTATATAATTATCACTATTATTATTTATTCATTCATTTTCCTTTGGCTTAGTCTCCATTTCAGAGGTCACCACAGCGGAATGAACTGATAATTAATCCAGCATATGTTTTATGCAGCGGATGGCCTTCCAGCTGCAGCCCAGTACTGGAAAACACCCATACACACTCATCTGCACACACACTCATACACTACGGCCAATTTAGTTTATTCAATTCACCTATAGCGTATGTTTTTGGACTGTGGGGGAAAGCGGAGCAGCCGGAGAAAACCCAAATGAACATGGGGAGAACATGCAAACTCCACACAGAAATGCCAACTGGCCAAGCTGGGAATCGAACCAATTTCTTGCTGTGCCGCCTCCACTATTATATTGTATACAATTTATTACGATAGTTTACACCACAACAATATTATTTATTTAATAATACGCAATAAATTCCAATTAAAAGAATGATGATTCGGGTACAATGATTCTTCCTTGGTTCCCACCACTCACCTCCAGCTCTGTGATCAGCGTCTTGAGTTCAGTTTCTGCAGTCACATACGAGGTCAGAGGTGAAAACAGGCTGCTGTTGCTGTCTTTCCTCTTCCCTTCTCTGGCTTTCCTCTCCAGATTCTCCCTCTTCCTCCTCTCCCTCTCTTCCGCACTCAGCTTGCTGGGATGAACTCGAAGAGAGACGTCCTCAATGACGTCCAGCGCCAGCAAACTGAGGAAACTGCTTCCTGAATCTGAATCACTGGGGTCTAATGGACATTCTGCAGCATTATTTGAAGCTAATAAATCCCTAGTGACTTGTTGCGATAAAGCACTGCTCTCAGTTTGTGCTTCAACCCCTTGTTTTGTAATACAGTTTTTGCTGCCATCACTTTCATTGTAGTGTTCTCTACTCTCATCATTGCTCTGCACACAGTTATTCTCAATAAATCTGTGCTGCTGATAAGCTTTGGAGAACTTCTTCAGTTTCCTATTCCTCTCTTGAGCTCCGTGTGTGTTGGTGGTAGAGGAATCAATCCCAAATACTTGTAGATTATACCGCATTGATAGATAAGAGCATAGGTAGCCTTTTCCTGAACCCACATCTATCACCTGAAAAGATAAAAAAGATGCAATTCAGAATAAAATGAATCAGTTTTTAAGTAAATAACATTAGGAAATATACTTACCTGTTTGACTCGGCAGCATTTAGCTAAACTTGCAACAACTTCAGACATCGACTGCACCTCATGAGCCTTTTTCCAGTTCATGAACTCATCTGGTGCAAGAACCTTATTTGATGACTGTCCTATGGAAATTAGAGACGATGCATGAAATATGACCTTGTAATAACCTGAATGTGACATGCATAATAATCACAATAGATATGCAGTGAATGTAAATGAGTTTTTTCAGTGCTTCTGCAAAAAAAAGTAACCTGCTGCCGTGTCTCCACACATCAGTCTCAGATTGTGCATGAGCTCCTCCAGCTGCATACAAACACCCAGACCAGGTAAACAGTGCGCTTTTGCTGCCCTCAGAAGGGCTGATATGTCCAGCAGTTTTTTGGAGGCATTGCAGAAACCAAACGTGGTGTTTTCCTTCTCTAAAAAGCAAAAATAGAAACACGTTTAATATACTCCACTTCAGTGAAGCGTTAAAAAGTAGATTTTAATTTACAGAATTATTAAAGGGGATAAAAAAATATAAATACAAAACATTCAAAAAACAAAATAAAAAAATTAACCTTTGCAGGGCTCAATATTAAGGACTGCCCGCTGGCCCGGGGCCAGCGTGCAAGATGCTCAGGACAGTATACAGAATGGTTACTGTTTGTCAATTGCGTGCTTTCATGCCCAGACGTTTGTTTCGGAACCTATCTCGTTTGCCCAGTAAGCGCAGTTCGTGGCATATGTGAATCGGTCGGACATCGCCAGAATGAGGAGGTCTTGGCTCGATTGAGCGGATTATAGTGAAACAAAACGATCCAACAAACCAGGCTATATCACAGTGTATTATGGTTGAGTAATGGCCATATATATGGCTATATGAAGAGAAAATAACAAGTAGGGCAGGATGTCATTTCTACTGGCAAATGTGCGTTTCATGTCTAATATGAAAATGAAAGCATGCTGAAATATTACCATGTGCTGTTTATCCAATGACCGAAAAAATTGACCGAAATAAACATCTAATAATTTATCTGATAATTAGGCCAATTATTTTGTTCATTTGTTTTGTTCCTTTTTTAAATTGTCAGTTGTATTTAAATAAAAGTTATACAGAATAACTAAATGGCTTTACTTCTTTTTGGTGGGGCCAGAGAAAATTTTGGCAGGGCAAGTAAAAAAATCCCAATCGGGCCAGTAGAAAAAATCCCTAGCGTTGAACCCTGCTTTGTAATGTAGTCTTCCCAACCCTTGACAATAAGTTAAATTAAAATTCAATTTGAATTATAGCAAATGTCTTAATGAGCATTTTCCCAAACTATAAATATGTATATATGTGATGTATGGTAAATAAATGCGTAAAATAATGATTTACAGTATATAAAGTTCACAAATGTCAAAAAATACTTTTTAAAATATTCATAGTTTTTTTCATAATTCAACCAATAATAATACTACAATGATCAATGGAATTGTCCAACCAAAATGCATATTTCCTTACCACTTATTTACACTCAAGTGGTTCTAAACTTTTCTTAATTTCTCTCTTGTACAAATAATAAGATATTAAAAAGAATGAAAAAAGCCAACATTCACAGAACAAAAAGCACTATGGAAGTGCGATGGCTGTTTTTCCTCCAACATATCCTTCTCAACAGATTAAAGAATACGTGTAGGATAAGTAAATGATGACAGAAGTTTCATTTAGTGTGAACTATCCCTTTAATAACAGTTAATCCGCTTTCTTACCTTCTAGCGCCCCCGTGCTGTCCTGTGTGGAACTGATGGCACACAACACATCCTCTGGGCTGACACTGATGAACGTGCTCCAAACACCCCGCGTGTAAAAGTCCACAGTGTGTGCGTTTGAGATACTTAAAGATATGGATAGAAAGTGCTTCACTTCATCTATCTTCTTTTTAACCGCCACGATATGTAGGTCATTAAAAGCCATCATTAAAAGACACAGCAAAGTGAGTAAACATCAGGGGAACTGTTAGCTGTTGACACATTTTCTGTATCTAAGGCATAAGTAGTCAAATGAAGATGTGATTCAATTTAGGCGAACTAATGCGCGGCCATTTTGGGTGTACCATGGAGCGTTGTGTTCAATGGGAGACTTAAATATATTGCCCTTACACTAATGTCGTTGTTTTGACTAGTAATGCCTTGTTGCGTCATTTTTGTGCGTCTTTACACGAGTAACATCCGTTCTGTCCACATTTTAGTGTGTGTACATGGTAATTTAACGTGAAACATGGCACCTTTTAAACAAAACGCTAAAAATAAAGGTCCGATTAGAGGAAAACAGTTTAATAACAAGTTTCAACGTGGTGGGTTGTCTCACAACGCCAAAAGGAAACGAAAATGGGTTCCGGAGGACAAGGTTTTTGATGGTAGCTTAAAAGAGGGTGAGTATCTGTGTTAAAATACAGCCATATAAATACATAAATGAATATGAAAATGCATTTAAATACATTAAAGTGAATGTACTTATGGTTCAATGACAAATCTACCATGCAATAAACATCTGTAGCACACGTGTCTAGTTCCTATTAAGACATAAGTAAATATTATAAATAAAATTACATACATTTTAAATACATTTATACATTTTTGTAATAGTATGTTGTCAGATAATTTTGGAAAAATGTCAAAATGTTTTTTTAAATAGCTTACAGTTATGCATTTAGAGAAAAAACTTTACATCATCGACGCATACATATAAAATATGACTGATAAATGGTCAATAGAGTTAAAAAAAATGGCTACTAATTTAATGTAATGTGTCCGAATATTTAATTTGCTCCTAGGTCAGGGGTTTGCATTCAAAAGGAAGGAGAAGGTAAAACATGAATACAACAAACTTCTTCGAAAGGAGAGGAAGAGAAAGCAAGAATCAAAAGTCCAGTTGCAGGAGGAATATCCTGAGCATCTGAAACATCTTTATCTGGCTGAAAGAGAACGACTAGATGAAGAAGAACAGGAGAAGAAGAAGAAAAGATGTAAAGGAAGAGCCGTAGAGGAAGACATAGAGGAAGATGATGATAAACTAAACAAGGATTTGGGTTCTTCTAGCAGTGAAAAAAACATTACAAATACATCGACTGATCAAACTATTGCTCCTGCTTCGTCTAATGAACCAGCGCAGCCTGAAAGGTATAGTAACAGCCAATGTACATGTTTATACAATTATGCATATACAAATTATAGTTAAGCTATCCATTTATATTGACTGACACGTTTTTGATTTGTCTCATCAGCTCACACAAGACCACATTTTTCCAAAGGAAACAGAACATATCATCATATCAGAAGACTAAGCAAGAATATGAGAGGATAAAAGAGGAGCGTGCACGAAAAAGAGAGGTGAGGTGGTCTAATCAGCTAATGTAAGATGATCGCTAGAGCTAAACAACACATTCACTTGTTAAGTAGTATCATGTAATTAATAAATAGGCGTATTCACTGTCCTTTAATGAAGCTTTATTATGTAAACATACACATTTTTACATTCAAGATTGTTGCATTTTTTTACATCTGTGTAGGAAATCTTAAAAGACAAAGCTCAGCGGGAAGAGGCTTTGAAGAAATACAAGGAAAAGAAAATAGCCACATATCAGTTGTTGAAAAGAAAAACCAAGAAAGGACAGCCCAATCTAAACCTGCAGATGGAGCTTCTGCTGCAAAAGATTCAAGCTCAGCGCAAATGATACAGTGTCAGCCACAAAATGAGACTGTTTTAAGATAAATAAATGGAACATCTACATTAAACTGTGCTATTTTGGTGAGTGCATTGTTTTTTGAACACAAGGATGTATATATCTTTAGCACACAATGTTGATATTTTTATAATATACAAATAATAAAATACTAAATTGTCCCATAAATCAAGGTGCCTGTAAACAATAGCAGCTACAGCAGTAAATATGATTACTTAGTATCTATAAAAATATCAATGTATCAATATTTTTAGGTAGATTATGCTGTCAGCACATGAACTGCCTAAACGTGCCTTCCTAAATAATCATAGCATTTTGCTTAATTTTCCCCCTTTCTTCTGATTGTCTTTTTAAAATTCTTTGTAACATGAAAAAAAGTTAAATATATTTTGAAATGCATTTTTATACCAATAAAAGTCAAATAGAAAAAAAAATCATATACTAAAATGCACCGTCTAGTCATATAGAAATATTAAAGAAATACATAGAAATGATGCATTAGTAGAAACAGAAGAAACTCCCAGTAGCTCCTGTAAATGTATTATGATTTCCTGAGCAGAAGTAGCGGGTTTGGGCATTGAGTTAATTGGAACCCTCTTTATTTGACTCCTCCACATCATCAGTCTGTTTTTAAAAACATAAACCAGTTCAGCTCTCATAGTTACAATTAAATCAATAAAATCTGAAAAGACCCATGTCATTTTTATTGCAGCTTACGACTGCCTAAAACTTCCAAAAAATTACATGATGATTTAATACCAATAGATGCATGTTCAGTATTAGCCTTTGATAATAAAGTGCAGTTCTGTGTGACTCACCGGTTAAACTCTGCAGGTTCTGTCCAATAATGATGACATCATCGTAAAGCTCTGGTGTGTCCACTGCACAATCAGGAAGATATAAACAGAACAAATGTTCTGACCATTAGTTCAAAAATTATTCTAAACATGCAGAGAGTAAAAGATGGACATCAATTTACTGTCTCAGTTTATACATTTAAGGATATAAAATTAATAACATAAAGACACCTGTCTCATAATCTGGTCTCAATCCATCAGTGATGACATCATCATAATATCCTGTTGTGATTTCCTTCATCGTTTCTCCTGCATCAAACATATACATACATTTTTGTGGGAAAAAAATGAAAATAGCTTCAAGCCATTGGTATTGTTGACATCATCAAATGTGTAATAGTCTAATAGGAGGAAAGTTTTCATATTTTAATAACTCTGAAGTCACTGAACATATTTAACTTAGTGATTTTACTTAAAGTATGTGATTTTGATGTTAGTTACAGTTTATATAGTTTATGCAGTGGTGTGAAAAAGTGTTTACCCTAACTGATTTCTTTATGCATGTTTGTCAAACTTTAATGTTATAAATCAGCAAAAAAATAATTATATTATTATAACACAAGTAAACACATAATGGAGTTTAGGAGTGAAGGTTTTTATTTAAGGGAAAACAAAATATACAACTACATAGCACTCTGAAAAAGTGTTTGCCCCTTAATGTAATAACTGGTTGTGCTACCCTTTGCAGCAAAAACTGCAATCAAGTGTTTTTGATAACTTTAGTGATACAGTTCATGCCACAGTATCTCAAATAGATTCAGGTAAGGATTTTTGACTAGGCCACTCCAAAGTTGCTGGTGTGCTTTGGATCATTGTCCTGTGGCAAGAAGTTATTTTACATCATATATAAAGGGACACACACTCTCCAAAACATTCAGCTTTTGTCTCGAAGTCCAGTTCAAAAGTTCTGGGAATCATCAAGAGGTTTTTTTGCAAAACTGACATGAGCAACACTCTGGCAAACGCATTTTTTCACAGAGGGCTATGTTGTTTTGGATTTTGTTTTCACTTAAGAAAAAAAACCTGTAATAAAATTTTGCATGATATATTTACTTGTGTTATCTTTGATAAATGTAAATCAGTTTGATGATCTGAACCCACTAAAGTGTGACAAACATAATGGTAAAAAAAAGGTATTTGTGAAATAGTTGTACCACTGTATGTATGTATGTGTATATGTGTATGTTTATAAAACGTTATATAATGTATATATATAGTTTGCACATCAAATAATGATATGTACTGAGTATGGAAATTTTAAAATACTCTTTCTCTCTAACCTGGAAGAAAATCGTCATCATTTTCATATCCAGAATGGAGTTCTTTAGAGATTAAACTCCCTGTGAAAGAAGAACAAAACATTAATAAAACATGTTCAAAAGACTATTGGATTGTATTGAAATATATTAAACTGAGTGATGATAAAACACAAATATTAGTTGCCTAGATTTTAAAGGCAATACAGAGAAATTATTATTATTATTATAAAATGTGTCCTTACATGAACCTATTCACTGTGTTCAAGAAATAGACACAGGAAGAGATAAACACAAACACCTGCATCTACGGTATGTACAAAAAAAATGAGCCTTTCTTATTCCCCGCTTAAAACTTACAAACACACACATGTAAACACGCACCTGCAGCTCTGTGCCTGTGGTTGTCTGTCAGGAATTCTGTGGTTTGAAGCAGGAGGTTTAACAGGCTAATAATAGATGAACATCAACTGTCTGACAGACTCTCTTACTGTACTAATCATAATAAATGAGATTAATGCTCATGTCTCACCCGTGTGAGTGAAGTGATTGTGTTTGTGCTGAATCTCCTCATAAACAGCCTCAGTGGTGGTCCTGTGTGTCCTCTTAGAGAGAGCTGTGAGTGTCGACACACAAACCTGCTGTCAGTTCACAACACATGACTGATCACACACTGAAGAAGACACAATATGACAGTCTCTGGATCTCTCCTACCTCTCCTCATCACTCTGTTCTGCTGAATCAGTATAAGCAGCGGCACTAAGAGCAATAAGAGCACAACTCCCAGTACAATCAGCAGCACTGGGGGGACTGGGAGACTTTCTGGACCAGTTTGTGGAGGAGAGACTGATGTTGAGCTCACTGTCTGAGAAACTGCAGCAGAAGATGATGCTGATGTGGCAGGAGTAGTGGACACTGATATATCCGGCAAGTCTACTAAGACAGGTTTAAAAGCATGCAAATGACTGATTAATTTTTTTTTTTACTAGAATTAAAATGATTTAAAAATCTGTCAGTGACCTGCACAGGTGAGTCCAGCGTGCTTTTTGTGGGAGCAGTCAGTGTGGTTGTTCAGGGAGAGAGGACAGTCCCACAGGTGAAGCTCAATCCCTCTGCACTGGACTCTGTTCAGCCACACAACACCTTCACCAGCACCAAAGACTGAATTCCCATCAGCCCTCAGTGCTGCTCCACAACCCAGCTGCCTGCAGACCACCTGAGCATCACTGATGTCCCAGAGATCATCACAGACTGAGCCCCACACAGCGTTATGATACACCTCCAGCCTCCCAGAGCACCGGCCGCCCCCTCCACGCAGTCTGAGAGGAACATGAGCTGAAACACACATCAACATCACTGAACTGCTTTAACACATTTACAAAAAAACACAGTAAAGTTGAAGCTGAATGCCAATTCATAATAATGTCAGAGCTAAATAAAGTAAATGGCTAATTAGGAAAATACAAATTTACATCAAGAATTAACTTTGTTTAATAAAACTTACTTGAACACTGTCTATGGTAAAGAGATGGTGACGTAGAACATGTCAAATTACTCCAAGAATCTCGAGCCTGCTCTTCTAATATATAAATACAAATAAAAAAAAAATAATAAAAAATATAAATAGAAATCTGAACAAATTATGAAATTACATTTGTAATCTGTAATTAGATCTGAATGTGTCGAAACATTGCACTTTCAAAAATTATTTTGCTCTCTCCTAATCATAATTGTTAATTATTCAGACATAAAGTAAACTTATATGTGAAGAAGCATGAATATATGATTAAGATCATATATTATTGAACTATCATCCTACCTGAGCAGCTGATTTTGGCCACTTCATATTCATCATTGCAGATATTTTGTCCCCAGGGTAAAGATGGACACTGCCACAGATTTGAATCATGTGGTCGACATGTTACTTTATCCAACCAGTTAGGAGCTGATTTAAGCCTTGATGTTGAATCAGACAAAACACCAGATCTTCCACAGTTCAGCTCTTGACAGATCAGACTCACTGTGTCTATTTCCATCTGATTCCAGCACACATTTCCCCAGGATCCATTGTAGAAAACCTCCACATTCCCTTCACAGCCCTCAGTTAACCTGATCTCTTTAAACTCTACAGTGAAACATAAGATAATTTAACTTTAAACCAACCATCTGTTATTTATTATACATATTTTATTTTTAATTTCTGCTCTCAACCAAAACTTTTATTTCAAACACTGGATCTTATATATGCTGTATATGAAGTATATATGGTTCAAATTAAGGTTAATTGAATTTTTCAAAAGCTATATACACTATTGTTTACCAGAGCAGATGACTCCTACATCCTCCTTGTGTCCACAGTCATGTTTCCCCCAGCCTGGAGAATAGCAGCTCCACAGGGACGTCTCATTCCCCTCACACTCCACCTCATCCAGCCATATGGGTCCAAAACCAGGACCAAACCAGGCTGGTACCTGCTGGTTACTGAGGGCCACTCCACACTGCAGCTGTCTGCACACCACATGGGCATCTTTAATATCCCAGGAGTCGTCACAAACTGTCCCCCATGAGCCGCTGTGAAAAACCTCCAGCCTCCCTGCACAGTCTCCCCCAGAACCCACCAGCCTGATGGACCCGCAGCCTGATATTCAGAGAAAGAGAAACACATTATTTATCAGGAACAACTCCAGAATCTGCCCAGATGTTGTTGTTCTCACCAAGGCAGGTGATTGACAGCTGTTGTGTGGAGCTGCAGTTGAGAGTTTGTGGAGAGCTGCAGTTCCCCAGATGAGCTTCACTCCCAGAGCACTGGAAGCCCATCACACACTCATGACTGTGTTCAGGACTGGATAAAGAGGAGCTCGAGAAGTTGAGCACAGAGCCACAGCCCAGCTGTCTGCAGACCACAGAGGATTCAGTGAAACTCCAGGAGTCCAGCAGAACCTTCCTCCAGACCTGCTGGATCAAAACTTCCACCTGCCCCTCACACTGACTCTCTCCAGACAACCGCACCAGACCCTCATGAAGAGCCAGAGATGAGTCTGAAGAAAAACATGAGGCAGTTTATTAATATATAAATACATGTAATTTATGTAATGTATTTTTTTCAATAAAATGTCCTCACTAGAGCAGATGACTCCAACATCTCGTCTATGAGAACGTTCAGCTCGACTCCATGAAGAGATTAAACATTCGGAGAGTTTTGTTTCATTCCCGTCACAATCAAACACATCAGCCCAGATTTCACCACTTCCCTCTCCAAACCAGTCTGATCCCACAACAGACACAGCAATCCCACAATTCAGCTGTTTACAGAGGACACTGGCAGCTCTCATATCCCAGCATGCATCACACACTGTGCCCCATTTACTGTAGTACTGACGTTCAACTCGACCAGAACAGGAGTCAGGACCATTGACCAGCCGGACATCAGTGTAACCTGGACAGAAAATTTAGGGTTGAGTGAAGAAGTGTCAATGAGATCACAAGCAAATTAAAGATTGCATTAATAAAGTAAGTTAAACTTTGAGTCTTCAATACCAGAACATGACATTCTTATGCCATTTTTATGGGTACAGTTGACTATGAATGAAGATATTGGACAGACGGATATATGAGGCTCATTTCCTCTGCAGCGAATCTCTTGTGTCCACATCCGAGCGTCTCCTTTGTTAAAAGCAGCAGCTCTCAGCACCTGTACAGGAGCCCCACAGTCCAGCTCTCTACACAGAACCTCTGCATCCTGCTGGTCAAAGGCAGTGTCACACATTGTGTGCCATGTGTTCTCTCGTAGTATCTCTAACTGCCCAGAACAGCGAGAAGCTCCAACTAGCCTGGACCCTTGAGCAGAAAGACAGCAGACACACTTGTATAACTTGTAGACTTTATAACATTCAAATAGTACATTCAATAGTACATTATTAATTATTACTGGTAAACTTCTGTCCTTCCTAAAATACAATGGTAAATTAAAAAAAAATCTCTTAGCAATATTATTATTGATTAAAGGCAGTTTGGGGTGTATACAACTTCGGACCCTCTTAAAACTTGAGAAAACATGCATAATTACTTTCCTGACCTTTTGTAATTATATAAGTAGACATATGCAAATATTTAATTATTCGATATATCATAATAATGGACTGATATCATGGCTAATCCAAATTATTGAATATAGTATATTATTAAAAACAGAATATTTACTATATATTTTTTTAAGAGTGTCTCTTAAGAATATTTAGATATTATTTGTCGTGGTGTTCATAACAGTGCCAAATGATTGGAGACTCGGCTAGCTTAATAGTCAAACATGAACATTTTTACATGTTAATCTGACCTCTTACATGCTGTAATATTGATTGAAAATTCAAGTAGACTATTTATAGGACTATTGTACATTAATACTGTGCAATAAGGCTCCAATAGTTATCATTTTATTTATCTAAACTCACAATGAAAACTATATTAAAAAAAAAAACTTTTATTAATCTTAGGTCATTAATCTTGGTTTATGCCTATTAACCTGGTAAAATGATAGTCATAATCCGATTACAAGTTGTATTCATTTTATTATATGCAATTAGTAACTAGTAAAACTCAGTTGTATTTTTAAAAGTAATATTGACATATTTATTAACATGACTTTATTTTACTATTGATTTTAAAGTATTGCTATAACATTTACTAATATTCTAAGTTCAGTATTGTTTTTTTTAATTTATTTTTGCAAATTATTAGTAACCATTTTTATTTGACTTTTGAGAATTTCGTTGCCAATTTGTCTTGATTAAGTAATAGCGAAAGCAAAAATGCTGATACAAATTGCAATAAATTGTCCTGTCATTTAAAAAAAGAATTAAATAACAGGACATTATTAGATCATCATCTTCACATATGTTTGGTCACATGCTGCTACCATTAACTAATATGACAATATTTCAAGAATCATTTATATATGACATTTTTATTTCTCCCCAATGAGCCTCATTCAGAGACTAGATATAGTAAAAAACTTTCTGTAGTATTCAATAACACAATATAACAGTCTGTAAGTCAGAGGAGCTAAAAAAACTGCATGATTTGACAGTTCAAAGTTCTGTCATTTTTGCTGTAGAAACAACAGAATATTAATTGGGATTACCAGAGCAGATAACCCCAGCATCATCAGCATGATTAGCCTGATGTTTTCCCCAACCAATTGATCGACAGTCCTTTAGTGCAGATTCTGCTCCAGTACAGATCACATTAATAATCCAGACTTGTCCTCGCCCTTGGCCAAAGTAGGCCTGCTTAGGTGCACCTACAGCCTCTCCACATCCCAGTTCTCTACATACCACTGTAGCATCAGCCATATCCCAGCCAACATCACTCACTGTTCCCCACTGACCACTATGATAAACCTCCACTCGACCAGCACATGTATTGCCACTACCCACTAATCTTAATGTTTCTAATAAAGGAGAAAAAAAAACTATTTTAGCACGGTGGAATTTACACAAATATATGATTTTGAATCAAAATTGTGGGTTCCTACCAGAACACACAAGTCCAACATTACTGTTAGAGGAGCAATTGCTGTGAGAAGATGATACAGGACAGAAAGCAAATTGATACTCATTTCCTCTGCAGTGAATCTCTTGTGTCCACATCTGAGTGTCTCCTTTGTCAAAAGCAGCAGCTCTCAGCAACTGTTCAGGAGCCCCACAGTCCAGCTCTCTACACACAACCTCTGCATCCTGCTGGTCAAAGGCAGCATCACACACTGTGTACCTTGTGTTCCCAGAAGGCACCTCTAATCTCCCTGAACAGCGAGAATTTCCAACCAGTCTGATGCCTAAATCTACAGGAAATATACATGTAAATCATTATAAATTAATGCCTTAAAATATTCAACAAGTTCTATACTGTTAATAACTTAAATGCTATTACAATGTTTTAATTGCCAACACACACTTCTGAGTAACTGAGCAACTGTAATTTTTATGTGGCTTACCTGAACAGATAACACCAATATCCTCAATATGTTTACAGTCATTTACACCAATCTTTCTTCGTAGGCATTTAAATATTGAGGATTCAGATCCACTACACCTCACATCATCCATCCAGATTTTTCCTGATCCAGGTCCGAAGTGAGCAACACGCATTGTATCTGAAGTATGGGTACAGTTCAGTTCTCTGCACACCACTGCAGTGTTTGTCAAACTCCAATAATCATCACACACAGTTCCCCACCGTCCATTATAATAAACCTCTAATCTACCAGCACAGGAATTCTTACCACCAACCAGCCTCACGTTTGCTGTAGACAAGAAATAGACAATAATGTAAAAAGTAACAGCAGATAACAACAACAGATGCTGAGCCTAATACTGAAGGAAGAAAAGCAGAAATTTGCCCTTAAAAAAAGGAACATTTAGATTAAAGCAAATATTAAACATAAAAAAGTTAATTTTATAGTCTATCACTAAGTAAAATGAACTCCCGCATGAGTGTATACATACCAGCCCTCGTTAGTCTCAGCACAGTAGACAAAAAAATCCAAATTAAAAATCTCCCCATCTTCACTGATCATACACGCTGCTTGATAAACTCAGAAATGAAATGTTCAAGAGACAGAGCCAGATGAGTTCACAAGCACCAAACAACAAGCCAATCAAAGTCACTTTTACCTTATTAGACAGAGGAGAGGAAATCATCAAAAAGTTTCATTGACAAATCAGAAGGCGTATTTATGATTCTTACCATATTTATTAAAAATACGTCAGCACCGATGAAAACGACTCCTCCTCCACCTAAGAGAGACACTTGACTGGGGAGAAACATACAAGAAAGAGGGGTGACAGAGTGACATGTACAGGAAACTGATTACAGTCACATGAAACATTCCAGTTATTTACAGCATCAAAGCCCAGCACCTGCATACAAACAAATACAAGCACTGATTGACAAACAGATTGCTGCATGCTTCTCACATTAATGATTTCAAAACATTAGTAGACTACTAAAATTAAACACAACATTTTAACGATCATATTTAATTATTATAAAATATTTAGAAGTATTTCTTAGCAATATATCATGTTATCCGACTACTCAACATTTTGCAAATGAAGGAGAAGCGAGCATTTTTTAAATTAATATTTTTACAAATAAAAAAAAGGGGGGGGGGGGGGGGGAACAGCAAAATATTCCTATGGTCATACAGAGTTATTCACCAAGGAGAAAGTTTGTGATCATCACTGCAATACCTACCTATTCCTGCGGGCGGCAGTAAAAGACTAGGCCACAGGTGTCAAACTCAGTTTCAAAAGGGCCGCAGCTCTGCTTAGTTTAATTCCAACCCTAATTAAACACACCTGATCAAACTAATTGAGTCCTTCGGGCTTGTTTGAAACCTACAGGTAAGTGTGTTGGAGCAGGGTTGGAACTAAACTGTGCAGGGCTTCGGCCCTCCAGGAATTGAGTTTGACACCCCTGGACTAGGCCGACTGTTGTCTGTGAGACTGTGCCTAAAGTTTTACTCATACTTCATTCATTTTCTTTTCGGCTTAGTCCCAATAATAATCAGGGGTCGCCACAGTGGAATGAACCGCCAACTTATGCAGCATATTTTTTACGCAGCGGATGCCCTTCCAGCTGCAACCCACCACTGGGAAACATCCATACACACTCATTCACATACACTACGGACAATTTTTTAGCCTACCCATTACTCATACTTGACCAAGGTAAACTGATTTTTTCTTATAATACTTCAGTAACAAAGTCACAGTTTCAGTTTTCTGTTTTACAAAGAAGAATTCATTTTGGCCTAATTCATAGATCATTTTGAGGGATGTAAACAAAAACAATGGTCCCAACATGTTTCCTCTTTTACATTTTTAATTCCTATAGCTTCCGAGAATTTAAAAAGCGACACACATTAATAAATAATGTTATGACAGCTGTTTTAACATTAAGTTATGATGAATTGCTTCTTATTACAGTTATAAAAGAGTTTAATAACAAGCAGGAAATGTTCATGGGCCAATGACATGGCTACATTGAAACTTTTTATATTTTTTGAAGGGGCTTTAAGCAGGCACTTATCGCTGAGTGATGCAATCTCAGCTTGCATCATAAAGGCTGCATCCAGATACTATTGGGGCACTTCTACCCGAGTCTACAGCTGAAAGAACACACTTTAATGATGCAATAAATCAGACAGAAAAGTTTAAGGCATGCCTTAATATTAAGAAATATCAATATTTTGAGAATATTTTACGGCCCATGACTGTGTAGTTTCAGTTTAGTTTTATGGTGCAAACTCAAAAATCAAACACGTTTTGAGGGGTTTCTTTATAAATATACGATTGTGGTTTTTTGTCCCATTTTTAGCTTTACATTTGTTAATTAGTGACGTAAATGACAATTACTTATTTTACTGTTTGGTTTATTAACTGTATTATAGGCATAGGAGTGGCATCAGAATGTAAGGAATAATTGATGACAGGCTGTTACACCTTATCTCATTCATTCATTCATTACTTTTCTTTTTGGCTTAGTCCCTTTATTAATCTAGGGTCACCACAGCGGAATGAACCACCAACTTATCCAGCATATGTTTTACTCAGTGGATGCCCTTACAGCCGCAACACAACATTGGAAAACATACACCCTCATTCACACACATACACTACGGACAATTTAGCTTATTCAATTCACGCAAGTCTTTGGACTGTGGGGGAAACCAAAGCACCCGGAGGAAACCCACGTGAACACGGGGAGAACATGCAAACTCCAGACAGAAATGCCAACTGACCCTGCTGGGGCTAGAACTAGCAACCTTCTTGCTGTGAGTCAATCGTGCTACCCACTGTGCCACCGTGACGCTCCACCTTATTCTCTAATAAGACAATTGTTAGGTACTAAATTTGGACACTTTAGGAACTTATATGCACCTGCATTAAAGGTACAAAAGCAGTGACTGGGGTTGACCTTTTCAAAACATACTCTTTTGTACATTTTAGGTAAAATATGTAAGCTACCTAAAATGCAGGGGGATGCCACAGACCCCAAATATGTCTTTGAGCAAGGGACCATAAAATATGAAGATATCTATTGGTTTAATTTATACGGTGAAATAAAATAAAAAGGTGTCTAAAATATTATTTGAATTATATTTTGTTCCAGTAAGTTAAAATATTACATGCTCATCCTACAAGCTGTTCTGATAAAAACCCTTTCTGGTAAAAATGCAAAATTTAATTTGACAAAATCTTTAAAAAAAGTACTTAAATAAAATTATAAATATTTTGGACAAATACTAAAATGCTAATTCTTAAATTTATTACTGATATTTGCAAATCATTTGATTTATTATATATATATATATATATATATATATATATATATATATATATATATATATATATATATATATATATATATATATATATTTATATATATATATATATATATATATATATATATATATATATATATATATATATATATATATATATATATATATATATATATATATATATATATATATATAATTACATTAAACATCATTTATGCAAAAGTAATATAAGAAACTCTCAGTATCTCCAGTAAATATAATGTGATTTCAGCAAAAGAGACCGTGGGTGTGGCCACTGGTCATATGAGCCCTCCCTCTTTAGGTGACTCCTCCTCTACATCATCATAGTCTGTAATAAAAACTAAAATCAAGCTGATAGTTTTCAATCTCATAACTGCATCATTATTTAGATTTTAGAGTTTAAAAGAGCAAAAATAAAACAGATATAAGATATAAAAATGTTAAACATACCCAAGAGGTTTCTCTCATCTTCACTGTTGTTCTTCACATCATCATACTCTTCCTGATCTCCCTCTGACACAATTAAACCACATACTATAATTTGCTTTCACTGAACTCTACCCACTTCATGACTGTCTGAGAGTATTACATTCAGCACTGATAAAGCCATGAGGATTCACTAATATAGAAATGCATGTTTAGTATTAGCTGTATTGTCTGTTTGACTCACCTGTTAAACGATCAAGGTTCTGTCCATTAATGTTGACATCATCATAATGCTCTGGGTTGTCCACTACACATACAGGAAGATATAAATAAACAAAATGTTACATCATCAAATCTGTACTGAGCATCACTTTGTCCTATTAATAATAGTCACTAAATAATATAATTTAATAGTCCTAAACTGTTCAACAACAAAACAATTATGGATTTAGTTTTTCACTTCAGTATTGACTGTTGTATAGCCCACTTTAGAAAACCAACTTTTCTGTATAGTTTACTTTTCTAAACCACGTTCCTGGCGGACCACCAGCTCTGCACATTTCCTTGTCTCCTTAATCAAACACACCTGATTCAGATCAACAGCTCATTAGCAGAGACTGAAAGACCTGTCATGGGTGTGGCAGACAAAGGAGACATCCAAAACATGCAGCGTTGGTGGTCCTCCAGGAACGTGGTTGAGAAACACGTGTTCATAAGTCAAATGACCAACAGTAGCTTTCAAGTCACCATTACAGATTCCCAAATCCTCTCCTGTGGCATTTTCTTGTACTTCTCTGTCTCTCTCTCTCTCTCTATATATATTTTTTTTATTTGTACTAACATTTATTATATATTCAGAATTTTACATATTGTAATCTATGTTCAATACTTGACAAATAATAATAATTAAATCCTCTCCTGCGGCTTCGCTTACAGGTACTTGCTGATGCCATAAAAACTTGTTATACTTTTTATTATGTTTTAATGACTCAAAACTGATTAAAGACATTTATGCTACCTGAGCAATTTACGTCTATTGATCAGCCTATTAGCCCAAGTTATAACTGAACAGTTTTTGAATGTGCATCTATGCTCATTAAAAACATCTAAAGTACTGTTCAATTAAATATGCATTATTGAATTTATGTATATATAATTAAATGTACATAAATAAAATCCAATATAGTGGTGTGACTAATGTATATACACTTAATACATTCAATTCACCTTTGATACTATATATATATTATATATATCTTTATATTTGTTGCCATTGATGGCTTCATAAACAACTTTTACCCTTTGTCCTGCACAATAAAAAAAAAATAAAAAAGACAGAAAAAAAAACATGAAACATTTTGTCACTCATGATTCTTTATTATTCTAGCATGTAAAACGTTTGGACCTCATAAGGCACCACCCAGTTCTGCTAAAGATAACATTTTGCAAAATATAACATATATATAATAAAGATAACATTGCACTGATAACAATGAAGATGAACAACAATGCCAGTATTTAGCTAAAAACCTAGCCAAGATAACTTTAGCAGACTAGCACATACAGTATATTTGTTTGCTCTATTCATTCTTCTTATATGACATTACATTCATTCAGAAAAAGTCAGCCAAATCAAGCCAACATTTGGCACAACACTTGCTAAAATTTTATGTTTCACACACAGAAAAAGTTAGAGTACCTGTATTGACATTCATTGACATTGACATTTTCACCTGTAAAAGCCTAATAAAGGCTACAATATATAAAACAGACAGACAGGCAACGAACAAAAATATTAATAAATAAAATACATGTTTAATACACAACTATAGCAGTTTCAAAGCAGGATTCTTTAGGAACCTACAAATTCTACTATGATTTAGTTTACAACAATTTCTGCTAAGCATAGATGTGATATTTGATGGATGTGTGGCAACCATGTATTTTAATGATCAAATATTGCAAACACATGCCAGCTGTCAAATGTGAGGCAAAATAGATAAATAAAATTAGAGTTGGTCACCTAATTATTGTGTTTGTTTTATTATTATTTATTATTGTGTATTCATTTTCAGTGGGAGAGATTTAAAGCAAATAAAAGTTTAAATGCGATCAACATACTGAAATATAAGACAGCAGATAAAACAACATTTGTTGCAACATTTCTAAATATGGATTAGTTCTGAACATGTTTATGTATAGAATCAGTTCAGTTGTAAGATGCAGTAAACAGCTATTACTAGCTATTAGCTATTACTAGCTATTACTAAATACTAGGGTGGTGGTGGTCAATGATAAGAATCTGAACGAGTAAAAGTTCATTTAAAGCTGTTTTGTCTTTATGAGCAAAGTTTCATGACTTCCCACCATTTCAATAGACCTAGAGGACTGGTGAAATCATTTTGAATTACAAAGAAGAGAGCAAAAACAAAGTAAATACAGAGGATATTCTTAATAAACCACAATAAGAAAACAAAATGTTTTCAGTTTACATGTAGAAAACTGACTAAAATTTATCGGTAGTTACTATTAATCTGCAAACAAACCTAATAGTATGCAGCATTAAAACAGCCTGCAGTGATCTCTTAAAAGTGTTGGTGGGTTAGACTTTAACAGCCTGTTTTTTTTGGCTCCTTGTTTAATTAATCATAGTCTTCTGCTAGAAAACAAAAGAAAAATACATGCAATTTAGCAAAGTATTTTAATAAGCGCTCTATATATAAATAGAGATATATAAAATATTAGAGAGAGTGAGTTATTAAAATTAAGCAGGAGATTTTCAATATGAGGTGAAGCAGGTCACAATAACCTACCAATCAAGTATCTTGAACCTTCACCGAGAGTCCTCGCATCATCATAATCCTCCAGATCTTCCTCTGATTTAAATATCTTAATTATTATTTACATAAAGATATCATACTTTAATATACAGTTATGTAAAGTATAAAATCACACATAATAATTAAGTCTATATAATTTTTATTGCTATTTACAAAAAAGACAAATATTGTAAAGCTCACACCTTTGTTATTATTGGAGAACTGTCTTATGATGATGACATCATCATAGTTTTCTAATATCAAGTAAACGAAGTAAGGAGGATTAAAAAAACATCTATTATTGCCAGTTTTGTATTTTGAAAAAGCCATATTAGTAATTGCAAAATGACAAAAAACATACAAGATATTTAATTAATATTATTAATAATTAAAGGAATAAACCTGTAGCATGATGTCTTACTCCAACAGTGATTACATCATCATAAGTCTCTGGGGTGATCTGCTGCTCTTCTAAAGATTTATCAACAAAGAGACCATAGAAAGAGGATTGTAGGCTCCCAGAACAAACCGTTTATGAAAGTATGTCAACTCACTGTGGGTAGTTAATATATTTTCTGACCTTTTAGGCTTTTAGGGGTTGTGACATCATTATAATAGGCAGGTGTGACTCCTTCTGTAGATTCTGAAAAAATAAAAGTTGCCATATATTAAAGTTAATTATATATATTTTAAAGTTGCCAATGTAACCCCGCTGGTCCTACAGCACCCAATCCGCTCCGAACTGGGATTGAACTGGCAACTTTCAGTTGCTCTAATAAGGAGGCTAAAGACCATGGCCTTGTCTGTCTTTGGAGCACCTTTAGAAGTCAGAGGAGGGAGGTTTACTGTACCTGCACAACACTTCACTAGCTGGCCTCCGCTACACCAATAAAAAAAATTGGCACAGACAGACAGACAGACAGACAGACAGACCGACAGACAGACCGACAGACAGGCAGATATACAGACAGACAGACAGACCGACAGACAGACAGACAAAGACCCCTTACCTGAAAGAAACTTCTCAACATCTTCATACCCAGAATGCTGTTCTCCTGAAGGCACTATTCCTGCTATTGTTAAGCAAATCAAATTGAATCTATCAAAGAACTGTCTATAACATCTTATATAACAATTATATGTCTCTCAGTCTAAATTGAAACCTCAATAAATATTTAACTGAAGTCCACTTTGAAGAATTAAAACCAAAATGCCAATGCAATTTAGCATCTGAATAAACCACTCTACAAACCAAGATCTAAATGTCTCACCGGCCTGAGTGAAGTGATTGTGTTTGGGCTGAATCTCCTCATAAACGGCCGCAGTGGTGGTCCTGTGTCTCCTCTTAGAGAGAGCTGTGAGTGTCGACACACAAACCTGCTGTCAGTTCACAACACATGACTGATCACACACTGAAGAAGACACAATATGACAGTCTCTGGATCTCTCCTACCTCTCCTCATCACTCTGTTCTGCTGAATCAGTATAAGCAGCGGCACTAAGAGCAGTAAGAGCACAACCCCCAGTACAATCACCAGCACTGGAGGGACTGGGAGAGTTTCTGGACCATTTTGTGGAGGAGAGACTGATGTTGAGCTCACTGTCTGAGAAACTGCAGCAGAAGATGATGCTGATGTGGCAGAAGTAGTGGACACAGGCAAACCTGTCAAGTCTATTAAAACAGACTCAAAATCATGCATAAATTAAAAATACTAAAAGCACTTTAATAAAAAAATCTGTCAGTGACCTGTACAGGTGAGTCCAGCGTGCTCTTTGTGGGAGCAGTCAGTGTGGTTGTTCAGGGAGAGAGGACAGTCCCACAGGTGAAGCTCATTCCCTCTGCACTGGACTCTGTTCAGCCACACCACACCTTCACCAGCACCAAAGGCTGAATTTCCATCAGCCCTCAGTGCTGCTCCACATCCCAGCTGCCTGCAGACCACCTGAGCATCGCTGATGTCCCAGAGATTATCACAGACTGAGCCCCACACAGCGTTATGATACACCTCCAGCCTCCCAGAGCACCGGCCGCCCCCTCCACGCAGTCTGAGAGGAACATGAGCTGAAACACGCACATCAGGCATCACTGAGCTGCTGAAGTGCAATAAATGATGATGGTCACTTTAGTGAAACAAAAAATATTTAGTGCCCAAGTGCACATATAAATAATTTAAGATGAGAAAAAAACATACAAGAATATACTGTACATACTTGAACATCGTCTCTGGTGTGGAGTTGGTGAAGTAGAACATGACAGATGACTAAGTGGAAACTCAAGACTCTTCTCCTCTGTAATTAAAATATTGACATTTCCGAACATCCTTAACTAGAATATTAAACATTATAACAATATATAAAATATTTATACAAATATGATGAATTCAGAAAATAAACTAAATATCATTTTACCTGAACAGGTGATCCTTGCCACTTCATCACCACAGTCTTTTAGTTCCCAGGGTGCAGATGGACACTGCCATACAGAGGAGTCATGTCGTCTACATTTAACAAAATCAAGCCAACTAAGGGTTCTCAGTCCCTCTGAATTACTGGGTTCACTGCCAGATCTTCCACAGTTCAGCTCTTGACAGATCAGACTCGCTGTGTCTCTGTCCATCTTGTTGTAACACACATTTCCCCAGGATCCGTTATAGAAAACCTCCACATTCCCTTCACAGCCCTCAGTTAACCTGATCTCTTTAAACTCTAGAGGAGAAAGGAAGAAAACACTCATATTGTCCACTCAGTAATATTACATTAGGCTTTAACATGCGTGTATGTACTGTAGATTGTAGATTCACTTATATTAAGTGTAAGAAAAATCATTATAGTCATTCATTTGAAAATCAGATTATACCGGTCACACAACATTTTAATGCTATTTATTGCTATTACCTATACACAGTTTATTAAAATCTATTATTATACTAAAATCTATTATTATACTAAATTCTATTATTCTTCTTTCCTTACCAGAGCAGACGACTCCTACATCCTCCTTGTGTTGACAGTCATGTTTTCCCCAGCCTGGAGAAGAGCAGCTCCACAGGGACGTCTCATTCCCCTTACACTCCACCTCATCCAGCCATATGGGTCCAGAACCAGGACCAAACCAGGCTGGTACCTGCTGGTTACTGAGGGCCACTCCACACTGCAGCTGTCTGCACACCACATGGGCATCTTTAATATCCCAGGAGTCGTCACACACTGTCCCCCATGAGCCGCTGTGAAAAACCTCCAGCCTCCCTGCACAGTCTCCCCCAGAACCCACCAGCCTGATGGACCCGCGGCCTGATATTCAGAGAAAGAGAAACACATTATTGATCAGGAACAACTCCAGAATCTGCCCAGATGTTGTTGTTCTCACCAAGGCAGGTGATTGACAGCTGTTGTGTGGAGCTGCAGTTGAGAGTTTGTGGAGAGCTGCAGTTCCCCAGATGAGCTTCACTCCCAGAGCACTGGAAGCCCATCACACACTCATGACTGTGTTCAGGACTGGATAAAGAGGAGCCGGAGAAGTTGAGCACAGAGCCACAGCCCAGCTGTCTGCAGACCACAGAGGATTCAGTGAGACTCCAGGAGTCCAGCAGAACCTTCCTCCAGACCTGCTGGATCAAAACTTCCACCTGCCCCTCACACTGTCTCTCTCCAGACAACCGCACCAGACCCTCATGAAGAGCCAGAGACGAGTCTGAAGAAAAACATGAGGCAGTTTATTAAGATATTAATACATGTAATTTATTAATTTATTCTAATAAAATGTCCTCACTAGAGCAGATGACTCCAACATCTCGTCTATGAGAGCGTTCAGCTCGACTCCATGAAGAGATTGAACATTCGGAGAGTTTTGTTTCATTCCCGTCACAATCAAACACATCAGCCCAGATTTCACCACTTTCCTCTCCAAACCAGTCTGATCCCACAACAGACACAGCAATCCCACAATTCAGCTGTTTACAGAGGACACTGGCAGCTCTCATATCCCAGCATGCATCACACACTGTGCCCCATTCACTGAGATACTGACGTTCAACTCGACCAGAACAGGAGTCAGGACCATTGAGCAGTCGGACATCAGTGTAACCTGGACAGAAACACTCTTACTTAAACATAATAGAATAGTTTATGGTAAAAAGAGCACAGATAACAAGAGTAATTGTTAAATTATATCTGTTAAATGGTATTAGAGAGTTTACAAGTATGATTACATGATTAACAATGTATTTATTTATAACGATGTTGAACATTTATACCAGAACACATCAGTGCAACATCACTGACATTGGTGCAGTTCATTTTAAGTAGTCCTGATGTTGGACAGTGTCGAATAATTGACTCATTTCCTCTGCAGTGAATCTCTTGTGTCCACATCTGAGCGTCTCCTTTGTCAAAAGCAGCAGCTCTCAGCACCTGTACAGGAGCCCCACAGTCCAGCTCTCTACACACAACCTCTGCATCCTGCTGGTCAAAGGCAGCGTCACACACTGTGTACCAGGTGTTTCCACGAAGGACTTCTAATCTCCCAGAGCACAGGTGAGGTCCATCAGCAAGTCTCGTAAATCGTCCATAATTTATGGTTTCTGGTCATATTTACACAACACAGAAACCATCTATCAGTATGATTATATTTAAATCTAATTGTTTAATAATATATTTTTAAACAGATGAAAGTGAGTAGTTTAAACTATTAAAATACATTTATTTCAAACTGCATACATTGAATGAAAGAATGATCAGTCATGCATTAAGAGAGTTGATATATGAAGCAGCTCACCTGAGCATCTGACTCCAGCATCATTAAAAAGACCACAGTCATGTTCACCCCATCCTCTTGAACTACAGCTCTTCAGTGTTGACTCTGATCCACTACAGGAAACATCATCCATCCAGATTTCACCTGAACCTTGTCTAAAGTAAGCAGAACGCACAGCTTCTAGAGGTTCTCCACAGCCCAGTTCTCTACACACCACTGCAGCATCAGTCATATCCCAGTAATCACCACACACTGTTCCCCACTGACCTCTATGATAAACCTCCACTCGACCACTGCAGGAACTGTCACCATCAACCAACCTGACCAGTTCAAAATCTAGGCATGAAAGAGAAAGAAATGAATCAGTGTTACTTAGTCCATGGGAAAACAGGCTTTTAATGATTTGCTGTGGGTTGTAATTTTAATTTTACAGTCTTAAAATAAGATTATAACACTTATTTGAAGTATTGTATTTAGTCAAAGTATCTCAAAGGTGACCTTTTATGACCTAAATCACTTTTATGAGGGTTTTAAACACAGTTGTGAGCAGGGGCGGACTGGCCATCTGGCAATTCTGGCAAATGCCAGAAGGGCCGGACCATTTTTAAAATGTGGGCCGGTCAGTTTTTTATTTTTATTTTAATATTATTTTTTATATGTATCGTTTTTACATGCAGGCAGCTTTTATCTTGTGCAACATGTGAATATTATGATGACGTTAGTGATGGTAATAATAGTAATAATGATAATAGTAAATGTTAAGCATTTGGCCCAATCGGTGATGGTTTCGAGAGGGGCCGACTCAACCAAAGGTTAGGCGGACATAATCAAAATCTGGCAAGAATGTCAAACAAACAGTAGCCTACGTATGGTAATGTGGGCTGGTGTGGCTATAGTGCCAGGGCTGAATTTTTGTCCCAGTCCATCCCTGGTTGTGAGAACCACATTGTGTGAGTACAGCCAGCCTCTAATGGTAAGATTTAATTCATTATACGGTGACGCAGTGGGTAGCACGTTCGCCTCACAGCAAGAAGGTTGCTGGTTTGAGCCTCAGCTGTGTCAGTTGGTGTTTCTGTGTGGCGTTTGCATGTTCTACTTGTGTTCGCATGGGTTTCCTCCGGGTGCTCTGGTTTCCCTCACAAGTCCAAAGACATGCGGTACAGGTAAATTGGGTAAGCTAAATTGTCCACAATCTATGTGTGTGAATGACAGTGTATGGATGTTTCCCTGTGATAGGTTGCAGCTGGAAGGGCATTCGCTGTGTAAAATATATGCTGGATAAATTGGTGTTTAATACCGCTGTAATTAATTATAATTTTTATAATCACACTTCACAAAAACAGTCTGCAGAAACACTTTGATTGATATTCTCTCTTTGTACATCTCATCAGAGGGGGAACAATCTCTCTCTCATTCGCGTTAACAGCTGAGTGAGAAGCAGCCGTCCACCATTAGAGTTTTCTTATTTTGTGTGAAAAGGTCTTAAAACTAGAGTTATAAACAGGAGAAATCGTCTTAAATTAAGAATTAATATTATATATTTTGTCTTAAAACTAGCCAAAGCATTAAAACTTTAAAGAAGAATATTGTATGAATTAAATCAGGATCACACATATTTGCACATTGTCCACAATTTGTTAATCGAATTAACTTGACAATACTCAAAATGCTAAATTATTACTTGTTGCTTTTCAAAATACTGAAGCTTACTTCAACAAAACATAACAAGATGTGCTTTGTTACTAAAGTTTGAGTGTGATTGAGCGATTGTTTAATGGAAAACCTTAAAACAAGTTATTACAGCAAAAATAATGTTGTAAAAATACAAGGCTGCTCTTAAATTATGTCCCTGGCTGTAATTAAGCTAAATTTGCAGGTAAAATTCCTCTTTAAGCTTTACTAAATAAGAAAGAAAACTCTTACTCATTCTGATCTTGCATATATTGTACTTTTAAAACAAGATAAATAATAATTCTGGGCTAGAAATAGGATTGTAATTCTTGACTAGATAAGGAGTTTTTGAAGTGTGGCATATTTTGAGTTTTGGTACTATTGGGATATAAATTTGATTGCTCCTTAAGTTAGTTTTAGGTTAGATAGCTGTGGGGATTAAAAAGGATTGCATGCAGTTCCGATTACAACTGCACCAAGTCTGCATCCAGACCCCTCTCGAAACTATGGCTAATTTATAAATAAAAATCTATTTGAATCCTTTATCTTTACAGGAGTTTTTGCATTGTAAGTATAAACAACAAACCATCAAATTACTAACTTTTATACACATCAACTGTACAGATGTGACATTAATAAAAACACTGCTATCTTGTGATTTGAAATATTTTTAACAATATAATTTTTTGATGTCATCTTTTACCTGAACATTTTAATTCTACATAGTTTTTTTGAGAGCACTGTGTGTCATTTGTGGTTGAACATAATCCAATATGAGACTCGTCTCCTCTGCAGTGAATCTCTTGTGTCCACATCTGAGCGTCTCCTTTGTCAAAAGCAGCAGCTCTCAGCACCTGTACAGGAGCCCCACAGTCCAGCTCTCTACACACAACCTCTGCATCCTGCTGGTCAAAGGCAGCATCACACACTGACATCCATGTCTGATTATGAAGGATCTCCAACCTCCCAGAGCAGCGAGAACCTCCAACCAGCCTGACTTCTAAAGAAAAATAACAAAATAAGAAACAATGACGCTTCTTAATAAGATTTATATTCTCCTGGAGCACACGTGAGATCAATCAGCAAAGGTTTATACATTTATTTATCGAAGACAGTCAGTCACAATAATTCAATTTAGTGCTTTTAATGCAGTACACTGTTTATGAGATGTTAAAAAAACTTTATGATTAAATTTTTGTTAAAATAATAATTTTCTAATTGTATTTTATGTGTTTATGTAAAAAAAATGATTAGGTATGCATTAACAGAATGGTGTATTGATCAGCTCACCTAAGCAGATAACCCCAGCATCTTCACTATGACCACAGTCATGTTCACCCCATCCTCCTGAACTACAGCTCTTCACTGTTGACTCTAATCCACCACAGGCCACATCATCCATCCAAATTTGACCTGTTCCTTTTCCAAATACAGCTTCACCCAGAGCATCTACAGCCTCTCCACACTTCAGTTCTCTACAAACCACTGCAGCATCAGTCATATCCCAGCCATAATCACACACTGTGCCCCACTGACCATCATGATAAACCTCCACTCGACCAGCACAGGCACTATGACCACCAACCAACCTCACAGTCGGAAAATCTGTACAAAAAGAAAAGAAATTAAGCCAGTGAGCAGTAAATCAACACCTTATCAACTGCAATTAAAACATTACCTTTGAGAATACTTGAGAATGTAAATTTTAAATGTCAATTTAAAGTTTACTTAAATACTAAACTGAACAACTAAAGTCGGGGAAAAGCTACGCGCTCCTCTAAGAAAGAGATTTTCACATCATCTTATTATTTCACTGGTTGTCTATAAATACTTTACTCAATTATTAGAGATAATTTATAGTTTTGGTTTTTATACATTACACAGATATTAAATTCAGTTTCTTGTATTATGAGACCATCAGAAATAAACTGCTCATTTAAATTAATCATTTGAACTAATGTCAATTTTGTACTTACCAGATGTGGTTATAGTAATTATATTGAAGATTAAAAGAAGAGTAAAAAGTCTCTCCATCATCCGCTCCTCTGTTCAGACTGAAGAAAGTTACTCCTGTTAGCTCCTAAAGAGAGAGAGAGAGACTCACAGCTGCCAATGACTCTCACTGTTACCTTATTAGACACAACAGAGGAAATCATCAAACACAATCAGTGACAAATCAGAAAGCAGCATTTGAATTTTCTCCATATATATCAATAAAGTGTGAGCGCTGATGAGCGGGACTCCTCCTCCAACGTCAAGAAGAGACACTTCACTGAGGACAGACTCGTGTCAGTCAGAAGTCAGCATGGAGATAAACACACTAAACTTAAAGCAGATTGAGAAACACTGAAGATTATATGAAGCAGCAAACATTAAAATAATATAAAATAAGAAATAAATGCAATAAATAAATAATTATAACTAATTATTTTCTTTATTTTATAAATGTAGGAGTTTTTTAAAATCAAGGCTCAGATGTTATGAAAAACTGACATATTTATACTATTAAATGTTTTAAGGCATTTTTCCATAAAACAAGTAAAGCATTTTAAATGTCTAGTTTTTACATTTGAATACCACTGATAATATTTTGATCAAATTAAACCACTTAATTTTACTTTTATGTAAATTTCATTTCAATTATTCAATTACATGTTGAAAATATTGCACCATGCAAATACACATTATCAAAAATAATAATAATATCAAAGAATATTTGCTGAAATGCACTCATATCAAAATTGAATGAAATAATTGGACTAACACTAAAATACAAAAACTTACATTTATTATTGAAATTTGCAAAGCACATAAGATTATACATATATAAAATCAAATTAGATAAAACAGCACTTATGCAATAGTAATATAAGAAACTCTCAGTATCTCCAGTAAATACAATGTGATTTCATCAACAGAGACTGTGGGTGTGGCCACTGATTCATATGACCCCTCCCTCATTAGTTGACTCCTCCTCTACATCATCATAGTCTGTAATAGAAAATAAAATCAAGCTGATAGTTTTCAATCTTTTAACTGCATCATTGTTTAGATTAAAATGAGTTTAAAAGAGCAACATAAAACAGATATAAGATATAAAAACGTACCCAAGAGGTTTCTCTCATCTTCATTGTTGTTCTTCACATCATCATACTCTTCCTGATCTCCCTCTGACACAATAAAACCACATATTATAATTTGCTTTCACTGAATTCTTTTCCCACATCATGACTGTCTGAGACTTTTACATTCAGCCCTGATAAAGCCATGAGGATTCACTAATGCAAAAATGCATGTTTAGTATTAGCTGTATCATCTGTTTGACTCACCTGTTAAATGATCAAGGTTCTGTCCATTAATAATGACATCATCATAATACTCTGGATTGTCCACTACACATACAGGAAGATATAAATAAAAAAATGTTACAACATTATATCTGTACTGAGCATCACTTTAGATGAATAATGTTAAACATACACAAACAAGAAATAATTAAACAGTAAAAACCTTTTTTAATAATAGAGGTCTCTTCACTCATCATGACATCATCATAACTCTCAGGTCTGTCTTCTACAAATTTAGAATTTAGCATGAGACATCGTCACTCACATAATGATAAATATATAAATCTTCACAAATACAATATATTAAATAGTTGAAATATGTGATCCTATTAGAGAATAAGTGAAGGATACCTGTCTCTAGATCTGGCTTCAAGCCGTCAGCGATGACATCATCATAATATCCTGGAGTGATTTCCTTCACCATATTTTCTGCATTGAAAGTGTTGCATATTTAGAAATATTTTTGGAAATATTCTATAGATTTGCTGTTGCAGGTCTTACGATAAAGAATCGTAAACATTGAATGATGTCACTGACCTTCTAGACCACTGTTGCTGGTGACATCATCATAATAAGCCGTCTTGAACTCTTTTTCTAATATGTGAATATTTGAGTCATTAATCACACAGTTTAGTGGTGGAATCATATATTTGACAGTGGTATGAATTTTGTTTGTTATATAACACTGTGATGATGAATCAAATGATTTGTTTTAGCTATTAATTCGAGTATATTTTCACTCTCTAACCTGAGAGAAACTCGTCTGCATCTTCATACCCAGATTGCAGTTCTTCAGAATTGAATCTCCCTGTTGAAGGAGGAAACAACAGTCAGAAACAGGATTTAGTATTATAAGGTGTTGTGTGAGTGACAACATGCAAAAACATAAACATTATTTTATTATAAAACCACTGAATTCATAATTCACACAGATTTATTAGTAAACACACATTAACCCACTCCTGCCTTCGGGAAATATGCTCAGAAAGACACACACACACACATAAAACTGCACCTGCACATACCAACATATGAACCTCTTCTTATTACTCCTAAAAATACACACAGGAAGAGACTCTTACTGGCACGTGCACACACACACACACACACACACACACACACACACACACACACACACACACACACACACACACACACACACACACACACACACACACACACACACACACACACACACACACATGCACCTGCAACTCTGTGGTTTTCTGTCAGGAATTCTGTGGTTTAGTGCAGGAGGTTTAACAGGCTAATAATAAATGAACATCAACTGTCTACAGACTCTCTTATTAATCATATTAAATGAGATTTAGATGCTCACCCCTGTGAGTGAAGTGTTTGTGTTTGTGCTGAATCTCCTCATAAACGGCCTCAGTGGTGGTTCTGTGTCTCCTCTTAGAAAGAGCTGTGAGTGTCGACACACAAATCTGCTGTCAGTTCACAACACATGACTGATCACACACTGAAGAAGACACAATATGACAGTCTCTGGATCTCTCCTACCTCTCCTCATCACTCTGTTCTGCTGAATCAGTATAAGCAGCGGCACTAAGAGCAGTAAGAGCACAACTCCCAGAACAATCACCAGCACTGGGGGGACTGGGAGAGTTTCTGGACCAGTTTGTGGAGGAGAGACTGATGTTGAGCTCACTGTCTGAGAAACTGCAGCAGAAGATGATGCTGATGTGGCAGGAGTAGTGGACACTGATATATCCGGCAAGTCTATTAAAACAGATTCAAAATCATGCAAATCATTCATTTTAACAAGAAAATACTGATAGCACTAAAATTATTTAAAAATCAAGCTAGCAGTGACCTGCACAGGTGAGTCCAGCGTGCTCTTTGTGGGAGCAGTTAGTGTGCTTCTTCAGGGAGAGAGGACAGTCCCACAGGTGAAGCTCATTTCCTCTGCACTGGACTCTGTTCAGCCACACAACACCTTCACCAGCACCAAAGGCTGAATTCCCATCAGCCCTCAGTGCTGCTCCACAACCCAGCTGCCTGCAGACCACCTGAGCATCGCTGATGTCCCAGAGATCATCACAGACTGAGCCCCACACAGCGTTATGGTATACCTCCAGCCTCCCAGAGCACCGGCCGTCCCCTCCACGCAGTCTAAGAGGAACATGAGCTGAAACACACATCAACATCAATGATCTGCTGCAGCACAATATTTACAGTATAACTAAATATAGATAACTTCTTAAATCTGTGACAAATTTTGAATGCAAATAATGCAACGCACAGATATGTTTACAGGTGCTGGTAAAAGCATTAACCAATCGAAAACTTACTCTGGTGAGATGATGCTGAACATGTCAGATGACTCCGAAGGGACTCGTCGCTCTTCTCCACTGAAATTAAAATATGAAACAATCAACGCTCTTTCCATTTAATGTTTCTTTATTCACATGTAATTGTGGAGTTTCCCTTTTAACTGTTCCCCCCACATTTAGTTCACATTTAAAAATATGATATATGCATACAGTCCTCTTGTAGCATATAAGTGACTCTTCAACAACACAAATTAACAATCCTGCAAATGAAAAGTACACAAATCTAAATATAACATAACAAAAATGTAATATATATATATATATAAACAGACAAAAATAAACATTAATAAAAGGGCAAATTAAATACAATAAAATTAACTGCAATGTACTTTTTTATCTTTAGATGTGAGATGTAGCAAGATAAATAAGAATGATAGCTGCCTATTTCTTGGCTGCTGTAGTAATTTGGTTGTGCTGAACTGTCTCTGTCTCTAAACAAGTCCAACTTGCGGGTGGCTTTTCCAGCGTCGTAATGCAAAAGGCATGGCTAATTCTAACCATGATGTGATACTAAAATAGTCTCTTCAAAAGGTTCTAGTTCATAAAAAAAAAATCAGTAGCAGTTTACAATTAGTATAAAACCTACTGGTTGAGACTCTGAGAAAGAGCTTAAAGAGCATCTATTATGAGGTTTTAAAAATGACCTTCCATGAAGTGCGTAACACAGCTCTCAGTGAAGTGAAATATCCAGGCTTAAATCTGAAATTGGATAGTGTTTAAAACTATATTGATTCATCTATAAAAGAGCTGACTCATAGTGGTTTGAAACATAAGCCCTGCACAATTGTTGCGCATGCAAACCCGGGAAAATTTAAACCTGCGGCCCCGCCCACTTACACAGTAGCATAGAAAAAAATGAAGACAAACAGATCCTGAAGTCATGAGTCATGGATATGCTGTACTTACCTGTATATTATTGGAAGTGTGCGGGAAAGTTAGTGTTATTTTCCCTACTCACAGATGAGGCTGTGAAGAGTCAGTGGTGGAAGATTAGTTTTGTAAAAATACCTCAGCATTATCCCAGCCTTGTGCTGTTCCTGTCATTTTTCTGAGGAGTGCTTCTGCAATCTACACGCTTACAATGGGAGATTCGTCGGACGTTTATTAAGAGAAGGATCAGAAAAGACTACTGATGTATGAGACTTTGACAAAGCTCGACAGGAACTTTATTAGGAACATGGATCAGTGGATCGTGGATCAGTTTCTTCCTCCATTTCATAAGTGTAAGTAAATGGCTGTCTCCTTGTTTTCTCTTGCTTGCAAATGATGTATTTAATCGTGTTTTGTTACTTGTAACCGCATGCACTGTATCTGGTTAACTCTTTATATTCTCATATCACATCTAAAGCCACATTGAAAATGCAACGAGTAGTGTTTTGTTTACGAATTTAAATGCGTTTGTGAGCTCATGATCACTGCCGTTTGTCATTGCTATGGCCATCGTCAGCTAATCCTAAACATGTGCAGCGGTCAAGGTTCAGAAGAGGTTCAAAAAGAGAACTTTTGCCACTGTGTGGATTAATACTGAATGTGTGTCATGGTTAAGAATAGAGCAATATGCTGGTGTTAAACTCTACTGCTTTAATGCACTCATGCACACGCAAAAAAATCTGGGAGACCGGGGGGTTAGGTTTGGGCTACTGTGTACTGTGTTGTTAGTAAGCTAACTACTATGAAGAATGTTTCGGGCGGCCGCTGTGATTGGATCCCATACCAGTGTTGGCGAGCCAGGGTATCACAGACTGTACCAAAATGCTGAGGTTCGGGGGAGGGCTGGTTAAAATTACGGGATGAATAACAAAACGGGTGGGTGGCTATGGATGGGTCAAATACAGGAGACTCGGGAAAAGCAGGAGTGCTGGCAGGTATGCTCACACACACTATGCATTGTGACTACTTCAATATTGTTGATAAGCCACGCTGGGCATTTCACTCTGTCTCCCACTGAAGGCTGTCGACAAATCTCAACAGGCTGTCATCGATCAGTGCATCAGTGCAGATTAGCTTCGCGCTAAGCAGGGGTTTGGGAACAAATGAATCGCTAAATGAATTATATGGGAGTCGCTGGGATAATTAGATAAAAATAAATGCATATTAAAAGACAATGAAAGTGTTTTTGACCTTACATGCATATCAGCCTGTTATTGGAGACCCTTAAAACCCAAATATGACCCTTTTTAATGTATAATAGGGGATCTTCAACTTTCTCTAATTTTAGAAGACCAGACATGTATTGCAGCCAGGCTTTAATTGAGGGTGGTTGGTGGGATTTTCACAAAAGTGGATTCTCCTATGAGCAATAAGTGTGGAGTTGGTGATTACATTACTTTTAATGGTTTCAATATAAAAATAACAATGTAAAGACTGATAAATAGTTTCTAAAAAAACACCTCACTGATAACAGTTAAGGGGATAAGGGAATATGTCTGATAATCAGAAAATAATAAATCAATTAAATACCATCAAACCTGAGCAAGTAACATTGGCCACTTCATCTTCATTACAGTAGTTTTGTCCCCAGGGTGTAGATGGACAATGCCATAAAGTAGAGTCATGTGGTCGACATTTAACTTTATCAAGCCAGTTAGGAGCAGATTTCAGTCTTGATGTAGAATCAGACAAAACTCCAGATCTTCCACAGTTCAGCTCTTGACAGATCAGACTCACTGTGTCTCTGTCCATCTGATTCCAGCACACATTTCCCCAGGATCCATTGTAGAAAACCTCCACATTCCCTTCACAGCCCTCAGTTAATCTGATCTCTTTAAACTCTACATGTAAACACATTAATGAAAAAGGGTCATTTTAAAATACCAAATCTAGCAACTATGCACCCATTACTATATTAATATATTTAATAAATTTTACTGAAAAAATACAGCAGCATTGTTCACCAGAGCAGACGACTCCTACATCCTCTTTGTGTAGACAGTCATGTTTTTCCCAGCCTGGAGAAGAGCAGCTCCACAGGGACGTCTCATTCCCCTCACACTCCACCTCATCCAGCCATATGGGTCCAGAACCAGGACCAAACCAGGCTGGTACCTGCTGGTTACTGAGGGCCACTCCACACTGCAGCTGTCTGCACACCACATGGGCATCTTTAATATCCCAGGAGTCGTCACACACTGTCCCCCATGAGCCGCTGTGAAAAACCTCCAGCCTCCCTGCACAGTCACCCCCAGAACCCACCAGCCTGATGGACCCGCGGCCTGATATTCAGAGAAAGAGAAACACATTATTGATCAGGAACAACTCCAGAATCTGCCCAGATGTTGTTGTTCTCACCAAGGCAGGTGATTGACAGCTGTTGTGTGGAGCTGCAGTTGAGAGTTTGCGGAGAGCTGCAGTTCCCCAGATGAGCTTCACTCCCAGAGCACTGGAAGCCCATCACACACTCATGACTGTGTTCAGGACTGGATGAAGAGGAGCCGGAGAAGTTGAGCACAGAGCCACAGCCCAGCTGTCTGCAGACCACAGAGGATTCAGTGAGACTCCAGGAGTCCAGCAAAACCTTCCTCCAGACCTGCTGGATCAAAACTTCCACCTGCCCCTCACACTGACTCTCTCCAGACAACCGCACCAGACCCTCATGAAGAGCCAGAGACGAGTCTGAAGATAAACAAGTGCCAGTTTATTAAGATATTAACACATGTAATTTTTGTAAGTTTATTTGTTTGCAATTATATGTCCTCACTAGAGCAGATGACTCCAACATCTCGTCTATGAGAGCGTTCAGCTCGACTCCATGAAGAGATTGAACATTCGGAGAGTTTTGTTTCATTCCCGTCACAATCAAACACATCAGCCCAGATTTCACCACTTCCCTCTCCAAACCAGTCTGATCCCACAACAGACACAGCAATCCCACAATTCAGCTGTTTACAGAGGACACTGGCAGCTCTCATATCCCAGCATGCATCACACACTGTGCCCCATTTACTGAGATACTGACGTTCAACTCGGCCAGAACAGGGGTCAGGACCATTGATCAGTCGGACATCAGTGTAACCTGGACAGAAACACTCTTACTTAAACATAATAGAATAGTTTATGGTAAAGAGAGCACACATAACAAGAGTAATTGTTAAATTATATCTGTTAAATGGTATTAGAGAGTTTACAACAATGATTACATGATTAACAATGTATTTATTTATAACGATGTTAAACATTTATACCAGAACACATCAGTGCAACATCACTGACATTGGTGCAGTTCATTTTAAGTAGTCCTGATGTTGGACAGTGTCGAATAATTGACTCATTTCCTCTGCAGTGAATCTCTTGTGTCCACATCTGAGTGTCTCCTTTGTCAAAAGCAGCAGCTCTCAGCACCTGTACAGGAGCCCCACAGTCCAGCTCTCTACACACAACCTCTGCATCCTGCTGGTCAAAGGCAGCGTCACACACTGTGTACCAGGTGTTTCCACGAAGGACTTCTAATCTCCCAGAGCACAGGTGAGGTCCATCAGCAAGTCTCGTAAATCGTCCATAATTTATGGTTTCTGGTCACATTTACACAACACAGAAACCATCTATCAGTATGATTATATTTAAATCTAATTGTTTAATAATATATTTTTAAACAGATGAAAGTGAGTAGTTTAAACTATTAAAATAAAATTTTTTCAAACTGCATACATTGTTATTGTGTATGAAAGAACGATCAGTCATGCATTAGGAGAGTTGATATATGAAGCAGCTCACCTGAGCATCTGACTCCAGCATCTTCAACATGACCACAGTAATGTTCACCCCATCCTCTTGAACTACAGCTCTTCAGTGTTGACTCTGATCCACTACAGGAAACTTCATTCATCCAGATTTGACCTGAACCTTGTCCAAAGTAAGCAGAACCCACAGCTTCTAGAGGTTCTCCACAGTTCAGTTCTCTACACACCACTGCAGCATCAGCCATATCCCACCTATAATCACACACTGTTCCCCACTGACCTCTATGATAAACCTCCACTCGACCACTGCAGGAACTGTCACCATCAACCAACCTGACCTGCTCAAAATCTAGGCATGAAAGAGAAAGAAATGAATCAGTGTTACCAAGTCCATGGAAAATCAGCTGCTTTTAATTACTTGCTGTGGGTTGTATTTTTAATTTCACAGTATTAAAATAAGATAATAACATTTATTTGTAGTATTGTATTTAGTCAAAGCATCTTAAAGGTGACCTATTATGACCTAAATCACTCTTATGAGGGTTTTAAACACAGCTGTGTGGAAACATTGTGTGAGTACAGCCAGCCTCTGATGGTAAGAATTTATTAATTATACTGTGGCGCAGTGGGTAGCATGTTCACCTCACAGCAAGAAGGTTGCTGGTTTGAGCCTCAGCTGGGTCAGTTGGTGTTTCTGTGTGGAGTTTGCATGTTCTCCCCTTGTTCGCATGGGTTTCCTCTGGGTGCTCTGGTTTACCCCACAAGTCCAAAGACATGCAGTACAGGTGAATTGGGTAAGCCAAATTGTCCACAATGTATGTATGTGATTGAGTGTGTATGGATGTTTCCCTGTGATGGGTTACAGCTGCGTAAAATATATGCTGGATAAGTTGGTGTTTCATTCTGCTGTGGTGACCCCAGAATAATAAAGGGACTAAGTCAAAAAGAAAATGAATAACTGAAAGGATAATTAATTATAATTTTTATAATCACACTTCATAAAAAACAGTCTGCAGAATTATTATTATATATGTATGAATTAAATCAGGATCACACATATATGCACATTGTCCCCAATTTGTTAATCAAATTAACTTGACAATACTCAAAATGCTAAATTATTACTTGTTGCTTCTTAAAATACTGAAGCGTACTTCAACAAAACATAACAAGATGTGCTTTGTTACTAAAGTATGAGTGTGATTGAGCATTTGTTTAATGGGAAACCTTAAAACAAGTTATTACAGCAAAAATAATGTTGTAAAAATATAAGGCTGGTCTTAAATTATGTCCCTGGTTGTAATTAAGCTAAATTTGCAGGTAAAATTACTCTTTAAGCTTTACTAACTAAGAAAGAAAACTCTTTCTCATTCTGATCTTGCATATATTGTACTCTTAAAACAAGATAAATAAGAATTTTGGACTAGAAATAGGATTGTAATTCTTGACTAGATAAGGAGTTTTTGAAGTGTGGTATATTTTGAGTTTTGCTACTATTGGGATATAAATTTGATTGCTCATCCGGTTAGTTTTTGGTTTGTTAGTAGTGGGCATTAAAAAGCATTGCATTCTGCTCCGATTGCAACTGCACCAAGTCTGCTTCCAGACCCCTCTCGAAACAATGGCTAATTTATAATAAAAATCTATTTGAATCCTTTATCTTTCCAGTAGTTTTAGCATTGTAAGTATAAACAACAAACATTAATAAGATTAACATTAAGATAAACATTAAGACATTAATAAAAACACTGCTATCTTGTGATTTGAAATCTGTAATTTTTTGATGTCATCTTTTACCTGCACATTTCAGTTCTACATTGTTTTCCTGAGAGCACTGTGTGTCATTCACGGTTGAACACAATCGAATCTGAGACTCATTTCCTCTGCAGTGAATCTCTTGTGTCCACATCTGAGCGTCTCCTTTGTCAAAAGCAGCAGCTCTCAGCACCTGTACAGGAGCCCCACAGTCCAGCTCTCTACACACAACCTCTGCATCCTGCTGGTCAAAGGCAGCGTCACACACTGACATCCACATCTGATTATGAAGGATTTCTAACATCCCAGAGCAGCGAGAACCTCCAACCAGATGGGTTTCTAAAGACAAGAACAAAATAACAATCAATGAAGATGCTTTATGTAAGATACTTAAATGACAGGAGGCAGAAGTGTTCGGAGACTCTTTACTGAGTAGATGCAGTACAGAACAGAACACACAACTATGGCCAGCACCTCCAGTCAACCAACTAAACTTCCCCTTTTCCGAGTGGGTTTCCTTCACATGCCCCTCCCCATCTTTGCTCTCTTAAAGGAGCTTCACTTTAGTCAATACTTTATAAGAAGATAATAAGTAGTGAGATTCACCAACAAGTCTTGAACTTCCATATAAGGATACTGATTTTATTTACACAGCACAGGTGGCCATTCATTACTATATATTATGATAAATGCATAAAACAGAAAAAAATTTATGTAAATGATCATTTTTAATACGCAAAAGCATTCAAAGATTCTGAGTTATTTAACCAAAGGGATTTGAACTGAAATAGGCAAACAAGCTTCTTTTAGTCATGCCGCCCCCTCATGCTGGAATACTCTTCGTTCTGAACTGAATATATCTGAGCTCATCCCGATTAAATCATTTCACTCTATTCTTTATAACACAACAGTTGATGTGTTTTTAACATATTGTCATGTGGTATGGCTGAATAACCAAACTTTATTTTTATATTATTTTAATTTTTTTGTTTTCATAAGTCATGTGCTGCAGACCTCTTGGTAATAAAGAATAAAAAAAATAATTATATATTTACAAATGAAAACCCAGTCAGTGATGCAATAACAGAGAGATATATAAAGCAGCTCACCTGAGCATCTGACTCCAGCATCTCTATCATGACTACAGTAATGTTCACCCCATCCTCTTGAACTACAGCTCTTCAGTGTTGACTCTGAACCACTACAGGAAACTTCATTCATCCAGATTTGACCTGAACCTTGTCCAAAGTGAGCAGAACCTACAGCATCTACAGGATCTCCACAGCCCAGTTCTCTACACACCACTGCAGCATCAGCCATATCCCAGTCTTCATCACACACTGTTCCCCACTGACCATGATAAACCTCCACTCGACCACTGCAGGAACTGTCTCCACCAACCAACCTAACCTGTTCAAAATCTAGGCATAAAAGAGAAAGAAATTAATCAGTGTTGTCAAGTCCATGGCAAATCAGGATAGATTTAATGATGCGCTGTGGGTTGTATTTTTTATTCCGCTGGTTAAATGTTTGACAGTTTGCATCTATTACATTTATATTTTTCCGTTAAAATATTTTCTCACTCACTCACTATCCTTCAGCATAGTCCTTGAATTATGAACTGCCAATAAAGCATCCAATACTGCATCCAATACCCTTCCATGTGCAACCCAGCATTGGGAAACACTCATACACTCTCTAATACATGCACACACATGCATACACTACAGACAATTTTTGTTTACCAAATTCACCATGAGTATATCAGAAACTAAATTAACTAAGTTAAATGTAAAACAATTGGTTAAATTACTGTTAAATGGCAATATTCAATAATTTCTTATATGTTGTTTCTGAAACTGTGGCTAATTTTCTCTAATCTCTACACTCTAAATAATAGCTCTCTAACTCAATTCCTGGAGGGTTGCAGCTCTGCACAGTTTTGCTTCAACCCTAATCAAACACAGCTGATCCAAATTAATCAAAGTGTTCAACACTAATAGATACTATTATGCAGGTGTGAGTTGGAGGTGGTTGGAGCTAAACTATGCATAGCTGAGGCCCTCCAGGTATGAGTTTGAGACCACAACACTAAATACTGAAAAAAGACCCACAACAGTCATAACGCCACATAACTCCTACATCAGCCTCCAATTATTTCAAATCCAGTTCTATCCTTTCCAGCTGTTTTAACATTTTATATGTATAAACAAAAAAAACTTTAAATTAGTAATTATTATTATTATAAAGGAAACAATTATAAAAACAAACCAACAGGCGATGAGGTTCTCCAGTGATTTGAACTGTTAATGTTAATTTTTTAATGACTGCTAAAAGATTTTAAACTTTTTACCTGAACATTTCAGTTCTATATTGTTTTTCTGAGAGCACTGTGTGTCATTTGTGGTTGAACATAATCCAACATGAGACTCATTTCCTCTGCAGTGAATCTCTTGTGTCCACATCTGAGCGTCTCCTTTGTCAAAAGCAGCAGCTCTCAGCACCTGTACAGGAGCCCCACAGTCCAGCTCTCTACATACAACCTCTGCATCCTGCTGGTCAAAGGCAGCGTCACACACTGACATCCACGTCTGATCATGAAGGATCTCCAACCTCCCAGAGCAGCGAGAACCTCCGACTAGATGAACTCCTGGAGAACAAATAAAATAGTAACAATGATGGTGCTTTATGAGATTTCTAACACAGAAGACGATCAGCTACAATCATCCTGAATTAAAATAACAGGAAATTTAGTGTCAGTGTAAGTTTATGATTTTCAAGATTTACTTTTAATTCAAACAGATTATTTCAAATGGCATTTAAAACATTTTGTATTAAATTAGTGATGCATTAACAGACTGTTACAGTATATGAAGCAGCTCACCTGAGCATCTGACTCCAGCATCTCTATCATGAACACAGCTATGATCACCCCATCCTCCTGAACTACAGCTCTTCAGTGTTGACTCTGATCCTCTACATGAAACTTCATTCATCCAGATTTGACCTGAATCTTGTCCAAAGTGAGCATAACCCAGAGCATACAGAGGTTCTCCACAGCCCAGTTCTCTACACACCACTGCAGCATCAGCCATATCCCAGTCATCACCACACACTGTTCCCCACTGACCTCTATGATAAACCTCCACTCGACCACTGCAGGAACTGTCTCCATCAACCAACCTGACCTGCTCAAAATCTGTGTATGAAAGAGAACGAAATCAATCCGTGAAGTCAAGTTCATGGGAAACAGGCTACATTTAATGACGTGCTGTGGGTTGTATTTTTTATTTCACTGGTTAACTGGTTTCATGTTAACTACAAAAGAAAGTCAAATGATTATAATATAAATGAGAATATCCTGCATGTTCATTCATTCATTTTCTTTCGGCTTAGTCTCTTATTAATCAGAGGTCATCACAACAGAATGAACCGCCCACTGTTCCAGCATACAGTATGTTTTATGCAGCGAATGCCCTTCCAGCCACAACACAGTAGTACTGTGCCACAAAACATCCATACACTCTCGCATTCACACACACACTCACTACAGCCAATTTAGTTCATCCAATTCCTATAGCGCATGTCTTTGGACTGTTGGGGAAACCAGAGCACCCGTAGGAAACCCACATGAACATGAGGAGAAGATGCAAACTTCACACAGAAATGTCAACGGGCCCAGCCGGGGCTCAAACCTATTATGTAAAAATCACTTTTGTACTTTTATATTATTTTTATAATCACTTTTATTTTTTTATAATCACACGTCTGCAGAAACACTTTGATTGACATCCTTCCTTTGTACATGACTTCCAAGGGGGGAAGCCCCACCCATTATTGACAATCTCTCCCTCATTAACATAAACAGCTCTGTGTGAGAAGCAGCCGTCCACTGTTTTTTTTTAGTCCTTGAAGCTAGTTACTAAACAGGGGAAATCTTCTTAATTTAAGAATGATAATTTTCTGTCTTTGAGGCTAAACATTTGATTGCCCTTTAGGTTAGTTTTAGGTTAGTTTTGATTGGCCACTGGGCTAATTTTAGAACAGAACAGTAGTAGAGGAGAAGTTGATAATATTTGATATCTGTACATATTGGCGTCTGAAAAATGTATTTCAACAAGAGTATATTAAAATTAACTTATCTTTATTCAATTTAAGATTATTTTAAATAATGTTAAGTATTGCAATTTTTAATAATTACTTACATGTTGCTTTTGAAACAATCAACAGACTGCATATCTCAGAGATGCTTTGTCAGACACAATACACTCAATGGAGCTAGTGACGTCCCTGTAAGAGGTAGGCTTAGGGGTAAGGTTAGGTGTGGGCATTAAAAAGCATTGCATGCAGCTCCGATTGCAACTGCTTCCAGACCCCTCTCGAAATAATGGCTAATTTATAAATAAAAATATATTTAAATCCTTTATCCTTTTGTAGTTTTAACATTGTTAGTATAAACAACAAACCATCAAATTAATAACTTTTATACACGTCAACTGTACATATGTGATATTAATAAAAACACTGCTACATGTCTATTGTGATTTGGAATTTGTGTAATTTATGTAATTTTTTGATCACTAGTTAAATGTCATCTTTTACCTGCACATTTCAGCGCTACGTTGTTTTCCTGAGAGCACTGTGTGTCATTCACGGTTGAACACAATCGAATCTGAGACTCATTTCCTCTGCAGTGAATCTCTTGTGTCCACATCTGAGTGTCTCCTTTGTCAAAAGCAGCAGCTCTCAGCACCTGTACAGGAGCCCCACAGTCCAGCTCTCTACACACAACCTCTGCATCCTGCTGGTCAAAGGCAGCGTCACACACTGACATCCACATCTGATTATGAAGGATCTCTAATCTCCCAGAGCAGCGAGAACCTCCAACCAGACGGACTTCTAAAGACAAGAACAAAATAAAAAACAATGATGATGCTTTATAAGAAGATAATAAGTAGTGAGATTCACCAGCAAGTCTTGAACTTCCATATGATAAAGTTAATGATTTTAATTACACAGCACAGATGGCCATTCATTACTATTTCTTATGATAAATGCATAAAATTTTTTTTATGTAATTAATGTTTAATTAATTAATTAATTATGCAATTAATGTAAGTGATCATTTTTAATACACAAAAGCTTTCAAAAACATGCCATGGCACTGAGTTATTTAATAAAAGGGATTTAAGACATTTACGAATTAAAACAAAATCACTGATGCAATACAGAGAGATGTATGAAGCCGCTCACCAAAGCATCTGACTCCAGCATCTCTATTATGACCACAGCTATGACCACCCCATCCTCTTGAACTACAGTTTTTCAGTGTTGACTCTGATCCATTACAGGAAACTTCATTCATCCAGATTTCACCTGAACCTTGTCCAAAGTGAGCATAACCCAGAGCATACAGAGGATCTCCACAGCCCAGTTCTCTACACACCACTGCAGCATCAGCCATATCCCAGTCACCATCACACACTGTTCCCCACTGACCTCTATGATAAACCTCCACTCGACCACTGCAGGAACTGTCTCCATCAACCAACCTGACCTGCTCAAAATCTATGCAGAAAAAAAAAAAAAAAGACATGAATCAGTGTTGTCAAGTGCATGAGAAAACAGGCTACTTTTAATCACTTATTGTGGGCTATTTTTTTTTATTCTGCCGGTTAAATGTCTGCCAATTTGCATCTATTATATTTATATTTTTGTGCGGAAATATTTTACTTTACCACTTTATATGCTAGCAATGCTAAAACTGTGCTAATATAACAAAATAAAGTCAGCACTCTTTTGTGAGTTGCAGAAACACTAGAGGAGAGACTGACTGTGGCTTTATTTCTAGGGTAACAGATTAACAGAAAAAGTGTATGTTACCAACAGAATAATGCAGATTGATTACAATATAATTAAGAATATTCTGAATGTTTATTATATATAAATTTTTTAAGTCTGGAGACAGCACATAGCAGTCACGTTAGAGAGTCAAATTGTCTGTCAGTGCAGTAAAATATTTATGCCTCCAAGATCTCTTGAAATAGGAAAATGTACAAACACTTAAAACAGGTGTTATAACATTTATTTCAAGCAGTGCATTCAGTCTAATAATCTTAAATCTAGGCTGTTATATGCTTTTCAAACAGTATGCTTTTCATATTTAGCATGAACATGTCTTAAGTTACTAAACAGGAGAATTTCTCTTTAATATATTTATATAGAATTTGGTAACATTTGATATGTGTACATATTTGTATTGAACAAATTAATTTATCATCAACAAGTGACAAATAACAATATTACATTAGATATTAAATTATCTTGGTTAGGAAAATATTTTTATTAATGTTAAGCATTGCCACTTTTATTAAATATTTATATGTTGTTTCTGAAACATTAGCTAATTTTCTCAAATCTCTACACTCAAATCCTGAACAAAGACCCAGAGCAGCCATAACACCATCTATCATCTATCTGCCTCCAATTTATTTCAAATCTATTTTAACTATTTTCAGCTATATTAGCATTGTAAGTATAAACACAAAAACCACCAAATTAATAACTTTTATACACTCCAACTGTACAGATGTGACATTAATAAAAACACTGCTATATTGTGATTTGGAATTTGTGTAATTAATGTACATTTTTAATGACTGGGTAAATGTAAATTTTTTACCTGCACATTTCAGTTCCACATTGTTTTTCTGAGAGCACTGTGTATCATTCATGGTTGAACACAATTGAATATGAGACTCATTTCCTCTGCAGTGAATCTCTTGTGTCCACATCTGAGCGTCTCCTTTGTCAAAAGCAGCAGCTCTCAGCACCTGTACAGGAGCCCCACAGTCCAGCTCTCTACACACAACCTCTGCATCCTGCTGGTCAAAGGCAGCGTCACACACTGACATCCACGTGTGATCATGAAGGATCTCTAACCTCCCAGAGCAGCGAGAACCTCCAACCAGACGTACTCCTGGAGAACAAATAAAATAGTAACAATGATGGTGCTTTATGAGATTCTAACACAGAAGACGATCAACCACAGTCATCCTGAATTAAAACAACAGCAATTTAGTGTCAGTGTAAGTTTATGATTTTCAAGATTTACTTTTTATTCAAACAAATTATTTCAAATGGCATTTAAAACATTTTGTATTAAATTAGTAATAAAATAACAGAGTGTTACAGTATATGAAGCAGCTCACCTGAGCATCTGACTCCAGCATCTCTATCATGACCACAGTCATGTTCACCCCATCCTTTTGAACTACAGTTCTTCAGTGTTGACTCTGAACCACTACAGGACACTCCATTCATCCAGATTTGACCTGAACCTTGTCCAAAGTGAGCATAACCCAGAGCATACAGAGGTTCTCCACAGCCCAGTTCTCTACACACCACTGCAGCATCAGCCATATCCCAGTCATCATCACACACTGTTCCCCACTGACCTCTATGATAAACCTCCACTCGACCACTGCAGGAACTGTCTCCATCAACCAACCTGACCAGTTCAAAATCTAGGCATGAAAGAGAAAGAAATGATTCAGTGGTGTCAAGTCAATGGCAAATCAGGCTAGATTTAATGACTTGATGTGGGTTGAAATTTTTATTCTTCTGATTAAATGTTTGACAGTTTGCATCCATTATAGTTAAATTGTTGTGTTGAAATATTGTCTCACTCATCAATCAGCATAAATCTTGATTTATGAACATTATTTACTCTGGCATATGGCAGGTTTTATGCATCAGATGCCCCTCCATATGCAACCCAGCACTGGGAAACACCCATACACTCTCTAATACATGCACACACATGCATACACTACAGACAACTTTGTTCACCAAATTCACCAAGAGTATATCAGAAACTAAATTAACTAAGTTAAATGTAAAACCATTAGTTAAATTAATGTTAGATGGCAATATTCAATAATTTCTTATATGTTGTTTCTGAAACTGTGGCTAATTTTCTCTAATCTCTACACTCTAAATAATAGGTCTCTAACTCAATTCCTGGAGGGCCGCAGCTCTGCACAGTTTTGCTTCAACCCTAATCAAACACAGCTGATCCAAATTAATCAAAGTGTTCAACACTAATAGATACTATTATGCAGGTGTGAGTTGGAGGTGGTTGGAGCTAAACTAAGCAGAGCTGAGGCCCTCCAGGTATTGAGTTTGAGACCACAGCACTAAATCCTGAAAAAAGGCCCACAACAGTCATAACGCCACATATCTCCTACATCAGCCTCCAATTATTGCAAATCCAGTTTTATTTTTTCCAGCTGTTTTAGCATTGTATAACTATAAATAACAAAACATTAAATTATTATTATAAAGGAAACAATTATAAAAACAAACATTAAACAATGAGTTTCTCCAGTGATTTGCACTGTTAATGTTAATTTTTAATGACTGCTTAAAGATTTTAAACTTTTTACCTGAACATTTCAATTCTATATTGTTTTCTTGAGAGCACTGTGTGTCATTTGTGGTTGAACATAATCCAACATGAGACTCATTTCCTCTGCAGTGAATCTCTTGTGTCCACATCTGAGTGTCTCCTTTGTCAAAAGCAGCAGCTCTCAGCACCTGTACAGGAGCCCCACAGTCCAGCTCTCTACACACAACCTCTGCATCCTGCTGGTCAAAGGCAGCGTCACACACTGACATCCACGTCTGATTATGAAAGATCTCCAACCTTCCAGAGCAGTGAGAACCTCCAACCAGTCTTACACCTAAAGAAAAATAACAAAATAATAAATGATGATGCTTCTTAATAAGATTTAAATTCTCCCAGAGCACACATGAGATCAATCAGCAAGCGTTGACCTTCTCTAAGTTAAGGTTTATAGATTTATTTATAGAAGACAGTCAGTCACAATAATTCAATTTAGTGTTTAATAAAATACACTGTTTATGAGATGATAAAAAACTTTTCATGATTTAATTTTTGTTAAAATTATATTTTTTTAATAGCAATTTATGTGTAGATGTAAAAAAAAAAATAAGGGATGCATTAACAGAATGTTGTATTGATCAGCTCACCTGAGCAGATGACCCCAGCATCTTCACTATGACCACAGTCATGTTCACCCCATCCTCCTGAACTACAGTTCTTCACTGTTGACTCTAATCCACCACAGGCCACATCATCCATCCAGATTTGACCTGATCCTTGTCCAAATAAAGCTTCACCCAGAGTCTCTACAGCCTCTCCACACTTCAGTTCTCTACACACCACTGCAGCATCAGTCATATCCCAGTCATCATCACACACTGTGCCCCACTGACCATCATGATGAACCTCCACTCGACCAGCACAGGCACTATGACCACCAACCAACCTCACAGTCGGAAAATCTGTACAAAAAGAAAAGAAATTAAGCCAGTGAGCAGTAAATCAACACCTTATCAACTACAATTAAAACTTTACCTTTGAGAATACTTGAGAATGTACATTTTAAATGTCAATTTAAAGTTTACTTAAATACTAAACTAAACAACTAAAGTCGGGGAAAAGCTACGCGCTCCTCTAAGAAAGAAATTTTCACATCATCTTATTATTACAATGGTTGTCTATAAATGCTTTACTCAATTATTAGAGATAATTTATAGTTTTGCTTTTTATATATTACACAGATATTAAATTTAGTTTCTTGTATTGTGAGACCATCAGAGATAAACTGCTCATTTAATTGAACCATTTGAACTAATGTCAATTTTGTACTTACCAGATGTGGTTATAGTAATTATATTTAAGATTAAAAGAAGTCCCTCCATCATCTGCTCCTCTGCTCAGACTGAAGAAAGTGTCTCCTGTGAGCTCCTAAAGAGAGAGAGCAAGAGAGACTCACAGCTGCCAATGACTCTCACTGTTACCTTATTAGACACAACAGAGGAAATCATCAAACACAATCAGTGACAAATCAGAAAGCAGCATTTGGATTTTCTCCATATATATCAATAAAGTGTGAGCGCTGATGAGCGGGACTCCTCCTTCAGCGTCAAGAAGAGACACTTCACTGAGGACAGACTCGTGTCAGTCAGAAATCAGCCTGGAGATAAACACACTAAACTTAAAGCAGATAGAGAAACACTGAAGATTATATGAAGCAGCAAACATAAAAATAATATAAAATAAGAAATAAATGCAATAAATAAATAATTATTATAAATGATAATTAAAACTTATTATTTTCTTTATTTTATAAATGTAGGATTTTTTTAAATCAAGGCTCAGGTGTTATGAAAAACTGACATATTAATACTATTAAATGTTTTCAGGCATTTTTCCATAAAACAATTAAAACATTTTAAATGTCTAGTTTTTACATTTGAATACCACTGATAATCTTTTGATTTGACTTCTATCATAAAAATGAAATAAGTCTGTAACATCTGTAAACATAATAATGATGAACTACTTTCTAAATAAATAGTTAAACCACTTAATTTTACTTTTATGTAAATTTTATTACAATTATTCAATTACATGCTGAAAATATTGCACCATGCAAAGACATATTATCAATAATAATAATAATATCAAAGAATATTTGCTGAAATGCACTCTTATCAAAATTGAATGAAATAATTGGACAAACACTAAAATACAAAAACTTACATTTATTATTGAAATTTGCAAAGCACATAAGATTATACATATATAAAATCAAATTAGATAAAACAGCACTTATGCAATAGTAAAATAAGAAACTCTCAGTATCTCCAGTAAATATAATGTGATTTCATCAACAGAGGCAGTGGGTGTGGCCACTGAGTCATATGACCCCTCCCTCATTAGTTGATTCCTCCTCTACATCATCATAGTCTGTAATTGAAAATAAAATCAAGCTGATAGTTTTCAATCTTTTAACTGCATCATTATTTAGATTAAAATGAGTTTAAAAGAGCAACATAAAACAGATATAAGATATAAAAACGTACCCAAGAGGTTTCTCTCATCTTCATTGTTGTTCTTCACATCATCATACTCTTCCTGATCTCCCTCTGACGCAATAAAACCACATATTATAATTTGCTTTCACTGAATTCTTTTCCCACATCATGACTGTCTGAGACTTTTACATTCAGCACTGATAAAGCCACGAGGATTCACTAATGCAAAAATGCATGTTTAGTATTAGCTGTATTATCTGTTTGACTCACCTGTTAAATGATCAAGATTCTGTCCATTAATAATTACATCATCATAATACTCTGGATTGTCCACTACACATACAGGAAAATATAAATAAAAAAATGTTACAACATTATATCTGTACTGAGCATCACTTTAGATGAATAATGTTAAACATACACAAACAAGAAATAATTAAACAGTAAAAACCTTTTTTAATAACAGAGGTCTCTTCACTCATCATGACATCATCATAACTCTCAGGTCTGTCTTCTACAAATTTAGAATTTAGCATGAGACATCGTCACTCACATAATGATAAATATAGAAATCTTCACAAATACAATATATTAAATAGTTGAAATATGTGATCCTATTAGAGAATAAGTGAAGGATACCTGTCTCTAGATCTGGCTTCAAGCCGTCAGTGATGACATCATCATAATATCCTGGAGTGATTTCCTTCACCATATTTTCTGCATTGAAAGTGTTGCATATTTAGAAATATTTTTGGAAATATTCTACAGATTTGCTGTTGCAGGTCTTACGATAAAGAATCGTAAACATTGAATGATGTCACTGACCTTCTAGACCACTGTTGCTGGTGACATCATCATAATAAGCCGTCTTGAACTCTTTTTCTAATATGTGAATATTTGAGTCATTAATCACACAGTTTAGTGGTGGAATCATATATTTGACAGTGGTATGAATTTTGTTTGTTATATAACACTGTGATGATGAATCAAATGATTTGTTTTAGCTCTTAATTCGAGTATATTTTCACTCTCTAACCTGAGAGAAACTCGTCTGCATCTTCATACCCAGATTGCAGTTCTTCAGAATTGAATCTCCCTGTTGAAGGAGGAAGAACAGTCAGAAACAGGATTTAGTATTATAAGGTGTTGTGTGAGTGACAACATGCAAAAACATAAACATTATTTTATTATAAAACCACTGAATTCATAATTCACACAGATCTATTAGTAAACACACATTAACCCACTCCTGCCTTCGGGAAATATGCTCAGAAAGACACACACACACACATAAAACTGCACCTGCACATACCAACATATGAACCTCTTCTTATTACTCCTAAAAATACACACAGGAAGAGACTCTTACTGGCACGTGCACACACACACACACACACACACACACACACACACACACACACACACACACACACACACACACACACACACACACACACACACACACACACACACATGTAAACATGCACCTGCAGCTCTGTGGTTTTCTGTCAGGAATTCTGTGGTTTAATGCAGGAGGTTTATCAGGCTAATAATAAATGAACATCAACTGTCTACAGACTCACTTATTAATCATATTAAATGACATTAATGCTCATGTCTCACCCCTGTGAGTGAAGTGTTGGTGTTTGTGCTGAATCTCCTCATAAACGGCCTCAGTGGTGGTTCTGTGTCTCCTCTTAGAGAGAGCTGTGAGTGTCGACACACAAACCTGCTGTCAGTTCACAACACAAGACTGATCACACACTGAAGAAGACACAATATGACAGTCTCTGGATCTCTCCTACCTCTCCTCATCACTCTGTTCTGCTGAATCAGTATAAGCAGCGGCACTAAGAGCAGTAAGAGCACAACTCCCAGTACAATCAGCAGCACTGGGGGGACTGGGAGAGTTTCTGGACCAGTTTGTGGAGGAGAGACTAATCTTGAGCTCACTGTCTGAGAAACTGCAGCAGAAGATGATTCTGATGTGGCAGGAGTAGTGGACACTGATATATCCGGCAAGTCTATTAAAACAGATTCAAAATCATGCAAATCATTCATTTTAACATGAAAACACTGATAGCACTAAAATGATTTAAAAATCTGTCAGTGACCTGCACAGGTGAGTCCAGCGTGCTCTTTGTGGGAGCAGTCAGTGTGGTTGTTCAGGGAGAGAGGACAGTCCCACAAGTGAAGCTCATTCCCTCTGCACTGGACTCTGTTCAGCCACACAACACCTTCACCAGCACCAAAGGCTGAATTCCCATCAGCCCTCAGTGCTGCTCCACAACCCAGCTGCCTGCAGACCACCTGAGCATCGCTGATGTCCCAGAGATCATCACAGACTGAGCCCCACACAGCGTTATGATACACCTCCAGCCTCCCAGAGCACCGGCCATCCCCTCCACGCAGTCTGAGAGGAACATGAGCTGAAACACACATCAACATCACTGACCTGCAGCAGCACAATATTTACAGTAAAACTAAATATAGATAACTGCTTAAATCTGTGACAAATTTTAAAATGCAAATAATGTCTTACACTATTTTTTACAGGTTTTGTAGGTAAAAGCATTAACCAATCAAAAAATTACTTGAGCACTGTCTCTGGTGAGTAGATGCGGAACATGTCAGATGACTCCGAGGGGACTCATCACTCTTCTTAACTGAAATAAAATATGAAACAATCAAGGCTCTTTCCACCTAATGTTTCTTTACTTACATATAATTGAGGATTTTGCCCTTTAACTGTTCCCCCATTTTGTGAGTTCACTGTATCAATTATGATTATTGCCTATGATATATAGTTTTTTTTATAAACTCATCATTCATCATTCATTCAAGTTCAAGTGCATGAAAATCAGTCTATACAAAAGTGCAATTTCCACTTTTTCCTTTTTAAAACATTTTAATGAAAGTAATTACACACTTAAACCCTAACCCTAAATAATCTTCCACTGGTGACAGTTAAGAGGATAAGGAAATATGTCTACTAATGAGACCAAATCAATGAAATATCTCAATAAATCAATTAAATGTCTCACCTGAGCAAGTAACATTGGCCACCTCATCTTCATCACAGTAGTTTTGACCCCAGAGTGAAGATGGACAATGCCATAAAGTAGAGTCATGTAGTCGACATTTAACTTTATCAAGCCAGTTTCGAGCTGATTTCAGTCTTGATGTTGAATCAGACAAAACTCCAGATCTTCCACAGTTCAGCTCCTGACAGATCAGACTCACTGTGTCTCTGTCCATCTGATTCCAGCACACATTTCCCCAGGATCCATTGTAGAAAACCTCCACATTCCCTTCACAGCCCTCAGTTAACCGGATCTCTTTAAATTCTGGATAGGAAAAAAATTTATGAAAAAAAAAAAGAATTTTAAATTACCTAATCTGGCCATATTTAACCTGTGAATATATTAATATATTTTATACATTTTATTTAAAAAAATTACAGCAGCATGTTCACCAGAGCAGACGACTCCTACATCCTCCTTGTGTAGACAGTCATGTTTCCCCCAGCCTGGAGAAGAGCAGCTCCACAGGGACGTCTCATTCCCCTCACACTCCACCTCATCCAGCCATATGGGTCCAGAACCAGGACCAAACCAGGCTGGTACCTGCTGGTTACTGAGGGCCACTCCACACTGCAGCTGTCTGCACACCACATGGGCATCTTTAATATCCCAGGAGTCGTCACACACTGTCCCCCATGAGCCGCTGTGAAAAACCTCCAGCCTCCCTGCACAGTCTCCCCCAGAACCCACCAGCCTGATGGACCCGCGGCCTGATATTCAGAGAAAGAGAAACACATTATTGATCAGGAACAACTCCAGAATCTGCCCAGATGTTGTTGTTCTCACCAAGGCAGGTGATTGACAGCTGTTGTGTGGAGCTGCAGTTGAGAGTTTGTGGAGAGCTGCAGTTCCCCAGATGAGCTTCACTCCCAGAGCACTGGAAGCCCATCACACACTCATGACTGTGTTCAGGACTGGATGAAGAGGAGCCGGAGAAGTTGAGCACAGAGCCACAGCCCAGCTGTCTGCAGACCACAGAGGATTCAGTGAGACTCCAGGAGTCCAGCAGAACCTTCCTCCAGACCTGCTGGATCAAAACTTCCACCTGCCCCTCACACTGACTCTCTCCAGACAACCGCACCAGACCCTCATGAAGAGCCAGAGACGAGCCTGGGGACAAACATTAGGCAGTTTATTAATATATCCCAATAAAACTTATGTACATTTATTATTTATTTTTATCATATAAAATGTCCTCACTAGAGCAGATGACTCCAACATCTCGTCTATGAGAGCGTTCAGCTCGACTCCATGAAGAGATTGAACATTCGGAGAGTTTTGTTTCATTCCCGTCACAATCAAACACATCAGCCCAGATTTCACCACTTCCCTCTCCAAACCAGTCTGATCCCACAACAGACACAGCAATCCCACAATTCAGCTGTTTACAGAGGACACTGGCAGCTCTCATATCCCAGCATGCATCACACACTGTGCCCCATTTATTGTAGTACTGATGTTCAACTCGACCAGAACAGAAGTCAGGACCATTGACCAGTCGAACATCAGTATAACCTACACAGAGAACAAAGAACTCAATACTAAACAGTATGAAACAAGCTAAATTTTCATGTTTAATATTTGTTTATGATCATCTATATATTTATATATATATAAACATTACCAGAACATAACAGTCCAATGTATTTTTCATGGGTACAGTTGTGTTTAAGAGAAGATGTTGGACAGAAAGATATATAAGACTCATTTCCTGTGCAGTGAATCTCTTGTGTCCACATCTGAGCGTCTCCTTTGTCAAAAGCAGCAGCTCTCAGCACCTGTACAGGAGCCCCACAGTCCAGCTCTCTACACACAACCTCTGCATCCTGCTGGTCAAAGGCAGCATCACACATTGTGTGCCATTTGTTCCCATGAAATACCTCTAATCGTCCAGAGCACAAGTGAGATCCAACAAGTCTAGAATATTTATGATCTGTAAAAGTAAAAGCAAAAGTATAAGGCCACCAATTAATTTGTTGTTGTTTTTAACTGTCAACAAATTTCACCACAAGTATTGCAATGCCAGTAATTTTTGACCTTGTGTTTTTTTGGTCCTCAAGAGGAAAAATATTTTATAAGTTATCAATAATAAAGTATTGTGAAAATCTGTATATCATAAAAGTGTGTGTGTGTGTGTGTGTGTGTGTGTGTGTGTGTGTGTGTGTGTGTGTGTGTGTGTGTGCAGCTCTGTAAAAACAAAGAGACCACTTGTTACACAATGTTATCATTTGCTTTTTGGATTTGCAATGAATACGTACAGAAAATAACAATAGGTCAGTATAAAATGTTCCATGTCTTCAGACTATAAACAAAATGGAAAAAATGCAGTATGCAGTATGTATATAACTTTTTACTCAAAACCTACCTATGTACACTGGAGTATGGCTGAAAATGACAATAAGCTTTGTTTTTATTTCAAAGCATGTCTTTCTCACCAGAAGGTTTACATTGAAATCCTAAAGGCCAAAATTGTTGATAAAGATCAGAACCTGTAGCCCAAGATGTGCATTGATTGATGGTCTGGGAGCTGTCAAATCTTTAGTGCAGTAGAGAAAGCTCCACACTAAACTGATAGGTGAGGTCGAATGTCTCAGTTTTAATTTTAGTCACATTGTAACTGTTAGATAGCAACTGTTGCTCTGTATTTTTATTATTTTCTCTTTTTTTTATGTCTGGCCTTTTTACTGGCTCTCTAGCTCGGTTCTTTGTTCTTGGGGCCCTGCTCTTTTCTAGCTCTCTCTCTCTCTTTGTCTGTCTCTGTCGCTCTGTCTCCCCCTTTCTCTTAGGTAACTTTCTAAATTCAAGCTCACCCACTTACCTTAAGCTTAGTTCCTGATTTATCAGAAGTTACCACTGTCGAACGAACCACTAATTATTATGGCATATGTTTTATGCAGTGGATTCCCTTAAAGCTACAACCAAACAAACAGAATACAACTAAAAATAAACTCGTAAATCTCCAGTTCTGGGAAACCTATATTCACACACACACACACACACACACACACACACACACACACACACACACACACACACACACACACACACACACACACACACACACACACACACACACACACACACTCATACACTATGGCCAGTTTAGTTTATTCAATTTACCTATATCAATTCATATGTTTTGGACGGTGGAGGAAACCGGAGCACCCGGAGGACACTCTTGCTTTTCTATTCACACTTATTCCCATTGTTGCAAAAAGTGCATGGTAATACTCAAGAAATGTACAGTTTTACAACATTATGTTAAATTTTTTTCTTTAGTCATTTGGCAATCCTTCAGAACTACAATTTTAGGGGGTCTCTTAATTAACAGTCTAGGAATGTGACATGTTTTTCTATAACTAAAAATCAATATAACAAAAATGTGATGTGATGTGCTTATTGTTAAATTATTTATTACAATAACTATACATTCCATAAAAATATTATTTTTTAAACAGATTCAACAGGCTTGCCTGAACAGATGACTCCAGCATCTTCCCCATGACCACAGTTATGTTCACCCCATCCTTTTGACGTACAGGCTTTCAGTGTTGACTCTGATCCACTACAGTCCACTTCATCCATCCAGATTGGTCCCGATCCTTGTCCAAAACGAGCAATACTCAAGGCCTCTATTGCATCTCCACAGTTCAGTTCTCTACACACCACTTCAGCATCAGTCAGATCCCATTCATCATCACACACAGTTCCCCACTGACCATCATGAAAAACCTCTACAGTCCCCCTGCAGGGACTGTTACCACCAAACAACCTCACAGTCTCAAAATCTGTACATGATAAAAGGGACTTAGTTAGTAGCAACATAACAGCTTTAAATAACCTGTATAATATTACAAATTTAAGACATTTATGCATCTGGTGTCAATAACATTACACACAAATATTAATATATATTGTTTGAATGTGGAAAATTAAAGCAGGGGCATAAGCTGAATGCTTCTCAGCACAAGAAAAAAATGCAAATTGCATTGCCATTAATACACTGGCTGTCCTTTAAGCGATTATAGCACATTGTTGATAATTAATAGATCTAGTGTCTTAGATTCTCATAGTAAAGATATGACATATGCCTCTATTCAGTTTTTAGACATATAAGCCCATCAGAGATAAGCTACTCACTGGGTATAAATTACATCAATATTTCATTTAACCTCATTGCTGCCTATTTTGCACTTACCAGATCTGGATATTGTGAGTATAGAGAGTAAAACAAGTGTCAAGCATCCATCCATCTTTTCTCATCACCCCGTCTGTCTTTCTCTGTGTGTTTGTCCTCTGCTTCTCTGCTCAGAATGAAGAAAGTGTCACTTGTGAGCTCCTAAAGAGAGAGAGAGAGACTCACAGCTGCCAATGACTCTCACTGTTACCTTATTAGACACAACAGAGGAAATCATCAAACACAATCAGTGACAAATCAGAAAGCAGCATTTGGATTTTCTCCATATATATCAATAAAGTGTGAGCGCTGATGAGCGGGACTCCTCCTCCAGCATCAAGAAGGACAGACTCGTGCCAGTCATAAGTCAACCTGGAGATAAACACACTAAACCTACAGCAGATTAATAGAGAAACACTGAAGATTATATTTAGCATCAAAGTCTGTCGGCTGCACACAGCACATACAGTATAAGTTCTGATTAGTGATCACTTACTCAAACTTAATTTAACAAATACAAAATAAATCATCTTTGCTATAAATATATAAATAATAATAAATCAAACATTAAAGGTATATTTATATTTTAAATAAATACATTTTTTAAAGATATTTTAAAATCACTGCTCTTGTGTTCAAACAAATTGCACAATATACAGCGGTAAATTGTTAATACATTATAAAATTATTTACACTGTTGTTCCATATCAATCTGACAATGCTCAGACAATATTTCTACATAAAAGTTCCTTAATTTTCTTTAATATTGCTTTGGAATAATATATTGACATCTGTAGGTAAAGATGTGGGGGATTTTTTTCTGTAACTCAACTTATCCAGCAGATGGAGACAAAGTATTTATTATTACATTGTTACTTTTTCAACACATTGTATACAAATGTACTTTGTTAATCTCTCTAACAACTAGGTTATTGTTGTTACAAATCTTTTTTGTTTCCCTTAATATTCATTCATAACATTTTCAATACTTTTAGCTTGCTGCTTTTTAATATGGCTCAAATCCACATGATGAAAGTGATAGTTAGGTTTCTTATTTTCTTAGAAAATAAAAATTAAATGAACAATATCACAGGAGTAGCAGTGCGATGTGGCTATATATTGGCAGGTGTGCCTTAAAAAAATCAAGCACGGAGAGTCTAAAAACCCTTTTGTAAGAGGCACAACTTTTTTCCACCATTCATTAACATCTGCTGCTGACCTCAGAAAAGCAGAAACCATTGCTCATTCACCAACGTCACTTTAAATCTAGTATATGAATGATTCTCTAGCGTAATGTCTAAAGTGATAACGAAACAGGTGATTTTGCTCACATTTTAAGATTATAAGGATGAACAGCATAAAATGCCATCAGTCTACTAAGATTTCCCAGTATTTCTCTTTTGCAATCAGGATTTCACAATATTACTATGGTATAAATACAGCACTACAACATACAAAAGAAAAAGATCGACTTAGAAATTCATTTACCTGTTTAATGATTTGATCAGCTGAAATACACTTCTTTTCTCTTAGGGCTTATTATGCAGTCTCTGTCGCCATCTTGTGGATGAACAACCTCAACCGTCTTTGCTCAAAGAAAGGTTAATGGTGCCAACTCGATGTCTCTCAGGAATTATAAATATTTTAAAATAGGCACTATCGTTATAAATAAACAGCACAGTTGCAATCTAAACAATTATACTCTACACAATAAAGCCTCAAAGGTACATTATTTTGCCCAACACCAGTAATATTTGTCAAACTGTAGCGTCCTCTGCTTGTTGCTGACTGTATGTGGGCGGAGTAATACACAGGGGTGAAGGGTTAAGAGGCTGAACGAGTGCTGTCACTGGCAAAATATGGCATGGCTATTATAGCCATTCATATGAAGGTAATTAACAGGAAATTCAGGTGCAATTTGAAATTTCACTAATTTGTTAAATTATTCCACATAGCCTATATATGTGGAATATACCGACCAACCTGTAACATACATTTTCATATTATATGATTAATAAATTATTTTTAACTAATTTTGTTGTTTACCCTATTATGTTTACCTTATAATGTTTCCTCTTCCGTGGCTCTGCTTTAGTCTGACTGAAAATTATAATTTTATAATTATAGGCTAGATCAGGGATTCATGCTTGTTTTTCTTTTCTTTATGTTTTATTGTTTGTAAAGAAATTTATGTCAAACGTGCCTCTTAAACAAATAATTAAAATATAGGCCCTATATTTTTATGGGCCAAATCTAGACCCCCACCCCACTCCAACCTACAAAAAATAAGCATTTGAAGCATTAATAACTTAACAAATTTTTATCCCTAAAATTGATAGTAATAAATAAAATAAAAATAATAAATCTATTACAACTGAATATTTTGATACATTGTGCAGATCCCTGCACCTAAAAACATCTAAAGCATTGTTACAAATTAAATAGGTGCTCATTATTAAATGTATGGCCCACATAAAACACAATATATTAGTGCAAAATGTGTTTATTTATGATACAAGTAGTTTATAATCTGAAATACAATAATACACATCAAATTGCAAGGAATAACTTGAACAAGTGCAAGACAAAGTCATAATAAAGATAAAACAGTAACAGTGAACTTTTCTCCAGAATAAACATGTTGTCCAACACTAAGCCTATAATAATAAACACTAAAGAATTATTGCTATTTAGCCATTTTGATTATTATTTTCATTTGGGGGGAAATTATATTTCATGAAAAACATTTTTTTATCCTCAAGAGGTGGACAGTCAGTACACTCTTTTTTTAATTTAACAGTAAATCTATTTCAGACCGTCAGTGCCAATAAAGGATTATATACATGTAACTTTTGTCCTGTAAATGGGGAAAAGGGGAAAATTATTTAATTAAAAAGGGGCTAAGGGCCCTCATACTGTCAGTATTTGCTACTTTTGCTAAAAGTTCATGTCACACACAGTACTTGAGTAAGTTAAAGTACCTAACTGACATTATTTGCTTCTGTAAAAGATTAATTAAGGCTATAAAAAAAAGATAGACAGACAGGTAACAATACTATTATTGTTAATAAATAAAATACCTGTTTATTGCATACACCAGGTATTATTTAGCAGTTTTGAAACATGATTCTTTATGGAAGATTATAAAAGAGTTATGTTTGCCACAAAAAGGGTTCTACTATTAATGGGTGAAGAACCTTATATGGTTATATGGAACCATTTTATTAAGAGTAGCGGCGCCATCTAGTGAATGTGTGCGAAGCATGCAGGCAAAATGAATTAAAACTGGAGTGGCCACTTATTGTGTTTAATTATTATTGTGCAATCATTTTCAGTGGGGGAGAACTGATTTTGTAGCAAATAAAGATGTGATTGTGAACAGCATACCAAATATAAAACACAAGCTAATCCATAAATGTGGATTAGCATTAAACATAGTTAAGTATATAGTGAGTTCAATTTTAGGATGCAGTGAATAGTTAAATATTAGGGTGGTGGTGGTCAATTGTTAAACACTGAATTAATGAACAAGCTACAAGTTGATTTACAGCCCTGTTTATTCCCCACTATGCCTGTTTATGATTTCCCACAAAGCCTCTAGAGGACTGTCTGATAATATCACATTGAATTACAAAGAATATGACAAAATGAAATCAAATACACAACATCAACTTAATGAAAAACAATCTGAAAGCAACATATATTCTGTTTATATGTAGACAATGGGCTAAAATGTAATTGTACTACATTACTTGATATAACAAAATATTTAACTGCAAGTAAACTAGTATATAGCATTAAAACTCGCTGCAGTGACCTCTCAAAAACTGTAAATGAATGGGAGGTGGTGGGTTTGACTGCTTTCCTGGATTCTTGTTTCATTAATCATAATCTTCTGCTAAAAAACAAGGGCAAATTCAAGTGATTCAAGAAATTCAAGAAATTTAACTCATGCTTAATAATAATGTAACCTAATAAGTACACCATTATAATAAGTACACCATTATAATATTTAGTTAAAATTAAGCAGGAGACGTTAAATGTGAGGTGAAGTAGGTGACAATAACCTACCAGATAAGTCATCATCAAGAGTCCTCACATTATCATACTCCTCTAGATCACCCTCTGATTTAAAAAAATGTTAATTATTATTGACACAAAGAAAATATTACTCTTTAAAATACACTAATGTAGAATCACCTCAATAGTGATTAAGTCTATGTAATATATAATGCTGTTTTGAATAGACAACAAAGGAAAAACATTGGACTCAAATGATTAATTAAAACTCACACCTGCATTACTATCAGAGAACTGACGCATGATGATGATGTCATCGTAGTTTTCTAATTATTAATCAAACAAAATATTAAAAAATAAAACACAGTTTGGGATTTTTAAAGTGATTAATTTGCAATTTAAAAGACACACAAAGCATACATGCATATCTCTAAAATTAAAGCTATGGATCTGACGCATGATATCTTATTCTTACAGTGGTTATATCATATAAGTCTTTAGTGTGTTTTGTTGCTATTCTAATGATTTAGCTGTGAAGTTATAATTGAAAAATAGAAACTGAGTGTACTATTGCCAGGCCAAACGGTTTATGAAACTGTGAAATTACTGTAATTAAAGTTACTGACCTTTTAGGCTTTTACTGGTTGTGACATTATAATAGTCAGATGAGTTTCCATCTGTATATTCCAAAAGAAAGAAAGAAATTATAATTTCACAATGAACATTGTGCTTAAGTCTGTTTTTCACTGCAGTATTTTAAAATGTATATTGTACGTAAATTAAATGTATTAAATGTAAAATGTATAACTAAACATCACTTTATTATGAACTAATGATGAATTAACGCATGCATTAATCATAAACTTTAAGGTCCCACTTTATATTAAGTGGCCTTAACTAATATGTACTTACACAGGAGTAAACAGTTTGTTACAATGTACTTATTGTGTAAATAAATGTATTCAATATGTACTTATGCTTGATTAAATAAATGTATGTAATTACATCTGTAATTAACTTTTGTAATTACATTTGTAAATACACTGTTGACCATCCCTTACACCTTAACCCACCCTTAAACCTACCCATGCAAACCTGTCCATAACCCAACCTCTATCCCAGCTCAAAAGCACCACAAGTGTTCTCAAATACATTATAAACACAGCAAGTACATTGTATTTATTTTTTTTGATGTAAGTACATAGTAGTTAAAGACACAATATAAAGTGGGACCAACTTTAACTACTTAAACAGCTACCTTGTTAGTTCATAATTGTTTGTTAATTAATGTATCAATTACCACATTAGTTTATGCTTAATTTAACCATCATGAACTCATTATTTGCTAATGTATAAATATATCATGACTTTACTTGAAGGGTCACATCAATATTAAACCATTCTTAACTACTCATGAACTCTTTTTGCACACCTATCAAGTGCGTTTACACTGAATAACCATAGAAAAGTGTTCTGTCAAAATCAACATCAACAGTTTAAACACAGAAGTTGTGCCCTGTGATGATGTGCTCTCCAAGTAAAGTCATGACATAGTTATACATTAACAGCTCATCAGTTCATGTTGATTACATTTAGCCTAAACTTAAATGCTAATTAATACATTAATTAACAACATGCACTTAAGTAGCTAAGGTAGCTTTTATTCACACATGAACTCGTGTGACTCGTGTTATAGTTGAAGTTAATTCATGATTAGTGCATGCCTTAACTCGTTATCAATTCAGAATAAAGTAATCTTTAGATATTAACACATCAGTATTCATGTACTGTTATTGTAAACGGTTTCTGTTACCATACTAAAAACAGCATGATATGGATTGGGATTTGCATTTTATTTAAACTGAAAATATTTTAAATGCTCAATAATATTGAATTTTAAATTCCTGGGTGATTGTTTTGGATTCAATATATTTCTTTATACAACAAGCACCGTACATACATTTCAGTCTACTAACCTGAAAGAAACTTAACGTCTTCATACCCAGAATGCTGTTTTATCGAAAGCAGACTTCCTGTTATGGGGAAGAAGAAGGAGAAAGGGTCTGACTATGGAGAAATACTAAGCTACACGGCAATATTATTGGTTAAAGAATAGCTTCGATTGTGAATATTTTTATAATCACATTACAGCTTTCATTTCACAGAATGTCCATGTTGAAAAGAGTGAGGTGTGAAACTGAATCTTGCCACAAATTGTCCAATAAACAGTTATTTATTTCATTCTAAACTATCCAAGCAAATGTTTATTGACAAACACATAAAGATGAACACATAGCAAGGTTGTTGATTAATTGAATATGCTGTTTAATTAGCAAAATGATGTCTATTCTTAACTGACATACATTTAAAATGAGTCGAACAAAAAGATATTTCATTGTAAACCTTGAATGCTTACCTTGAAAAAAAAAAAGGTTGAACCATAGAAACTTGTGTTTCCAATCACAAAAAGGACAAAACGTTACCTCGGACACACACACACACACACACACACACACACACGCACGCACGCACGCACGCACGCACGCACACACACACACACACACACACACACACACACGTATCACTTTTTTTTTACTTCCCATAGATGTAATGATTTTTATACTGTATACACTGTATGTTCTACCCCTTAACTCCAACCCTAAACCCAACCCTCACAAGAATTATTTTTGCAGATTTTGCAGACCAAAGAAATCTCCCCACAAGGTCAACGTGTACTGGTATTGCCAAAATCAAGCTCTGATAAATAATAAATATCTCACCCCTGTGAGTGAAGTGATTGTGTGTGTGCTGAATCTCCTCATAAACGGCCTCAGTGGTGGTCTTGTGTCTCCTCTTAGAGAGAGCTGTGAGTGTTGACACACAAACCTGCTGTCAGTTCACAACACATGACTGATCACACACTGAAGAAGACACAATATGACAGTCTCTGGATCTCTCCTACCTCTCCTCATCACTCTGTTCTGCTGAATCAGTATAAGCAGCGGCACTAAGAGCAGTAAGAGCACAACTCCCAGTACAATCAGCAGCACTGGGGGGACTGGGAGAGTTTCTGGACCAGTTTGTGGAGGAGAGACTGATGTTGAGCTCACTGTCTGAGAAACTGCAGCAGAAGATGATGCTGATGTGGAAGGAGTAGTGGACACTGATATATCCGGCAAGTCTATTAAAACAAATAAGAACATTTAAATAAAAAATTATTACTAGAATTAAAATTATTTTAAAATCTAGCAGTGACCTGCACAGGAAAGTCCAGCGTGCTCTTTGTGGGAGCAGTCAGTGTGGTTGTTCAGGGAGAGAGGACAGTCCCACAGGTGAAGCTCATTCCCTCTGCACTGGACTCTGTTCAGCCACACAACACCTTCACCAGCACCAAAGGCTGAATTCCCATCAGCCCTCAGTGCTGCTCCACAACCCAGCTGCCTGCAGACCACCTGAGCATCGCTGATGTCCCAGAGATCATCACAGACTGAGCCCCACACAGCGTTATGATACACCTCCAGCCTCCCAGAGCACCGGCCATCCCCTCCACGCAGTCTGAGAGGAACATGAGCTGAAACACACATCAACATCACTGACCTGCAGCAGCACAAGGTTAACAAGTGTAATTAATTATTGCTATTAAAATATGTCATTAATTTAAAATAATTCTGAACTCAAGTTTACGATGATTAAACAAAATACAAGCACATTATGAACTTACTTGAACACTGTCTCTGGTGTGGAGATGGTGAAGTAGAGCATGTCAGAAGACTCCGAGGAGACTCATGGCTCTCCACCTCTGATATTCAAATGATTTTGTATGTCATCGATCTTCATACGACATCACAAATCATACATTAAATAATCATATATGAACAAACATGACCACTTAACATAATTTTACCTGAGCAGGTGATTGTAGTGACCTCATCATTATTACAGTCGTTCTGTCCCCAGGCTGCAGATGGACACTGCCATAAGGTGGAATCAAGTCGTCTACATTTTAGTTTATCGAGCCAATTATGAGACTTTAGTCCTTTTGAATGACTGGGTTCATTGCTAGATCTTCCACAGTTCAGCTCTTGACAGATCAGACTCGCTGTGTCTCTGTCCATCTGATTCCAGCACACATTTCCCCAGGATCCATTGTAGAAAACCTCCAGAGTCCCTTTACAGCCCTCAGTTAATCTGATCTCTTTATACTCTGGAAGAGAAAAAATTTGAATATTGTAAACTCTTCAGAAAATATCTTGTAAAAAGAAATGACAATAGCTGGCCTGTAGCTGGCCTAAACCATATATAAAGGATACTAAATCAAAATGTGGAAATAAAATATATTTTTATTATCATGAAACACTGACCAAAAATATGCAAATATTATTTTTATTAATGTGTTGTCTTATGAGAAACCAGTCAGTGCATTGATTGAGGTAGCTGTAACTTTTATGTGTCTTATTCTTTAAAAGAAACATTTAACTTTTTATTTTAGTATTTCCCTAGCACTAAAAGGTGTGAGATTTTTTTCCTAATACAGTGTATATTATCAGGAACCTTTTCAGTTTCTAAACCTGATGTATTAAATGTATTCTGTATATTATTATCAAAAATGATATTAACTGTTCACCAGAGCAGACGACTCCTACATCCTCCTTGTGTCGACAGTCATGTTTTCCCCAGCCTGGAGAAGAGCAGCTCCACAGGGACGTCTCATTCCCCTCACACTCCACCTCATCCAGCCATATGGGTCCAGAACCAGGACCAAACCAGGCTGGTACCTGCTGGTTACTGAGGGCCACTCCACACTGCAGCTGTCTGCACACCACATGGGCATCTTTAATATCCCAGGAGTCGTCACACACTGTCCCCCATGAGCCGCTGTGAAAAACCTCCAGCCTCCCTGCACAGTCTCCCCCAGAACCCACCAGCCTGATGGACCCGCGGCCTGATATTCAGAGAAAGAGAAACACATTATTGATCAGGAACAACTCCAGAATCTGCCCAGATGTTGTTGTTCTCACCAAGGCAGGTGATTGACAGCTGTTGTGTGGAGCTGCAGTTGAGAGTTTGTGGAGAGCTGCAGTTCCCCAGATGAGCTTCACTCCCAGAGCACTGGAAGCCCATCACACACTCATGACTGTGTTCAGAACTGGATGAAGAGGAGCCCGAGAAGTTGAGCACAGAGCCACAGCCCAGCTGTCTGCAGACCACAGAGGATTCAGTGAGACTCCAGGAGTCCAGCAGAACCTTCCTCCAGACCTGCTGGATCAAAACTTCCACCTGCCCCTCACACTGACTCTCTCCAGACAACCGCAGCAGACCCTCATGAAGAGCCAGAGACGAGTCTGAAGACAAACATGAGGCAGTTTATTAAAATATTACAAGGAAAATTATTTTATATATTATTAATAAAATGTCCTCACTAGAGCAGATGACTCCAACATCTCGTCTATGAGAGCGTTGAGCTCGACTCCATGAAGAGATTGAACATTCGGAGAGTTTTGTTTCATTCCCGTCACAATCAAACACATCAGCCCAGATTTCACCACTTCCCTCTCCAAACCAGTCTGATCCCACAACAGACACAGCAATCCCACAATTCAGCTGTTTACAGAGGACACTGGTAGCTCTCATATCCCAGCATGCATCACACACTGTGCCCCATTTACTCAGATACTGAAGCTCCACTCTTCCAGAACAAGAGTCTGAACCATTGACCAGTCTGATGTCAGTGTAACCTGGACAAGAACAGGTTAAAACAGTATGTAATAATCCAAATAATTATGTTTTCTTAATTATTGGTTATATCAGTAATAACAAAGGTATAGATCCAATACCAGAACATAACAATCCAATGTCATGAGTACAAATGTGTTTGAGAGAAGATGTTGGACAGAAAGATATATAAGACTCCTCTCCTCTGCAGTGAATCTCTTGTGTCCACATCTGAGTGTCTCCTTTGTCAAAAACAGCAGCTCTCAGCACCTGTACAGGAGCCCCACAGTCCAGCTCTCTACACACAACCTCTGCATCCTGCTGGTCAAAGGCAGCGTCACACACTGACATCCACGTCTGATTGTAAAGTACTTCTACTCTGCCATAACAATGAGATCCTCCAACCAGTCTGACTCCTTTAATAAAAAGGGGCAATTTAATGATATTTCCCATTCCTGTCATATTACCTTTTGATCCCAAGATATTATAAGCTAATAGTTAATTTTATTTAATGGAACATTTTAGGAAAAACTGCAAACAGCACATCATCAGAATGCATTTTGTCTACATTTTTGTACTCTCCATGTCATAATTATGTATATCATAAAATAAATTAACTTGCCCAACCACCTGATGTAAAACTAGTACATCAGTAATCATGACAAAAAAGTCTAGATGAGCTTACCAGAGCAGACGACTCCAGCATCTCTAGTATGTTCAGCACTTATTCCCCATCCATTGAATCTACAGCTCATCAAAGAAGATTCTGACCCAGTACACCATAAATTAGAAATCCACGTTTTTCCTGATCCTTTGCCAAAGTAAGAACTCTTTGGTGCACTTAAAGCCTTTCCACATCCCAGTTCTCTACACACCACTGCAGCATCAGTCAAATCCCAGGCAACATCCTCCACTGTTCCCCACTGATCCTCATGAAGAACCTCCACTCGACCAGAGCAGTGACTGTGGCCACCAGCTAATCTCACTGTTTCTAAAGGTAAAAGAGTGCCAGTCAGAACTCATAGCTGATGTCAATTCTTATACTATATTTATATTGTTCACCTACCAGCACACACAATGCTCACACTGCTGCTATGAGAGCAAGAGTGTGAAGGTGACGTTGCACAGAGAGCAAACTGATACTCGTCTCCTCTGCAATGAATCTCTTGTGTCCACATCTGACCATCTCCTTTGTCAAAAGTCACCTGTACAGGAGCCCCACAGTCCAGCTCTCTACACACAACCTCTGCATCCTGCTGGTCAAAGGCAGCGTCACACACTGACATCCACGTCTGATTATGAAGAATCTCCAAACTCCCAGAGCAGCGAGAACCTCCTACCAGACGGACTCCTATACACAGAAGTATTGATAAGAAGACATTAAAAAAATTCCCAGCAGGCACCAATCATCACACAGATGTAAGATTGATGTTGGACTCCAGCGTCAGACATACTTTGAATTTTGATTGTATATGAAAATCGACCAACGTCGATGAATTTTAGTTACTTCACGACAACATAAAATCAACCAAAGATCAATGGCCAATGATGTTATTTTTGACAATGGACGTCACATTATGACATTAAAGTGACATCAAATTTTAGTTAGGTAATTGCACAACATAAAACCAACCAAAGATAGACGTCTACTGATGTTATACTTTGAGGTTGTATGGATGCCATATAATGATGTTAAAATGATGTTGGATTTTAGTTAGTTAATGCCACAGCCTAAAACCAACCAAATATCAACGGCAGATGATGTCGATATTAGACAGCAAACTGACAAAAGTTTGGTTACCTAATGTCGCAACCAAAATATAACCTGCCGGGTTGTGAAACAAAAGTATTGTTTTTATCATAAGGGAGACCATGCTGATTTGAATGTTTTTTTTTTTTTTTGCTTTTTTTACATTGGGTCCTAAAAGTTTGAGTCAAACTAAAGAACAGAGCCTGCTGGTTCAGTTTATTGTAAATACAATTCTTCTTTTTTTTTTATACGACTTTACACATTATACACATAATTGGGTATTTTGAATCTTGTAATGTACAGTGAATCCCTGTTATTCCTGTGTGTTTCCCAGTGAATGCTGAATGCCATTACAGAAGCCTGTGCGTATTTGTGCCTCCACTTCTAGGTGAAGTTTCACAAACTAATTTGCAGAGGAGCATGTGATATGATTGATCGCAGCTGGTCTCTCATCTGTAACTATTAGTAAGTCAATCAGATTAATCCAAACTCACTGTAAGTAGCCTGTCTAAAACTACTCCCTTATCTTTGTTTTCCGAAGAAACCCCCCATCCACCCCTTTTTCTTCCTTTACCAGTGGAAGCTCTCGAGAACTACCTGATCTCGCACCCCCTTACAGCCCTGGACTCAATTATCTCCGAGCTCAGGGTTCTCTCCCGGGAAAGCATGCCAAACCTGCTATTAGTATTAAGCAATATCTAAGTGTGAACTCTTGAATCTTAAATAGACATTCATTTACCTGAGGTTCAGAATCTTGGGGAAATTCTGACCTAAATCAGTCAAGATAACAACAAGATTGAAAACAAAATCCTAGAAATAGTAATGAGGAACTCAAAACTTAAAAGGATAGTATACCAAAAATAATAATCCTGTCAACATTTACTCACCCTTTAGACTTTTTTGTTAAAAGAAGTTTTTTTTTTTTTTTTTTTTTTACTGTGGAGCTCAATGGTAATATGTTTCCAACGTTTTCAATATGTCTCCTTTTTATGTTAACTAAGTGAAGTTTATTTATAAACTAATTTTGAGAGAATCACGTGCTTAATTGATCACGGCTGGTCCCGCATTATCTAACGTATGATTTGTCAATTGGATGATTCTTAACTCACTATAAAAAAACAGTTTATTACTTCAGTTATCTTTGCCTTGGAGAATCTATCTTCCTCCTTTCCCTTAATAGGGCGGCATAGCAGCCCAGTGGTTAGCACTGTTGCCTCACAGCAAGCACGTCACTGGTTCAAGTCTTTAAAAGGCCAGTCGATGTTTCTGTGAGAAGTTTACATGTTCTCCACGTGCACACGTGGGTTTCTCCTGGGTTCATCAGTTTCCTCCCACAGTCCAAAGACATGCGTCATAGGTGAATTGACTGAACCAAATTGGCACTATAGTCGAGCTCTTAACCCGCAGTACATCTATACATAGCAATGCCTAATTTGGGCATTTGCCTAACCTGCTTTACCTGTGTTCAGATCAAAGTGCATAAAACATTATGTTCTGTCATCAAAAAATTAACTTCAAATATATACGTCTAAATATTTGTAATGTAAAATACTTTATAAATCTACATATTTTCCTCAAAAGTTTGGTGGTCATGTACATTATCAGTGGCTTGATTGACCATACACAGAAAGCCTAGTTATATAAATTAATGGGTCACACTTTATTGTGATGGTCCACTTGTAGAATTTAAGTTAAATTGCATCTTCATGCCAACTAATTCTAATTTGATTACAAGTAGACTGAGGTTGGGGTTAGTGTAAGTTGACTTGCAAAGTTTCTTATAGTCAGTTAAATGTCTGTTGACAGTCTACTAATACTCAAATGGACCATCAAAATAAGGTGTTACCAATTAATGTTTCAATTTGGATTTTTTAACAAATAATGGTCATTTGACAATAAATTCTGTACAGGAAATCAACCAACCTGAGCAGATAATTCCAACCATTTCATTATGCTCACAGTTGTGGGTACCCATTTTATCGCTACTGCAGTTGAGTATTGAGGGCTCTGATCCACTGCAGACCACATCGTCCATCCAAATCTTTCCTGATCCAGATCCAAAGTGAGCAGCACGCATTGTATCTGAAGAATCGCTGCAGTTCAGTTCTCTGCACACCACTGCAGTGTTTGTCAAACTCCAATAATCATCACACACGGTTCCCCATTCTCCATTATAATAAACCTCTAATCTTCCAGCACAGGCATCATAACCACCAACCAGCCTCACGTTTGCTGTAGACAAGAAATAGAAAACATATATTAAATTTGAACTAAATGGTGAGAGAATAACATACAGCCTATTAACTAAAAAAATGGCAAAAAAGTGAAACTCTGAAGTATCCTTTTAAGACAAGTTGATTGCAATACATTACACAATATAAGCACTTACCAGCTGAGATGAATCTGATCACACAAAACCAAAAAATGAGAGTTAGAAAGCTCTCCATCTTCACTGATCAGTCTCTTTGGATTAAAGTTGAGAGGATCGCTGCCACCTAAAGCGAGATGGAGACCTTCATAACCAGTAAACAAGCCAATCAGAGTCACTCTTACCTTATTAGACAGAGGAGAGGAACTCATCAAAGAGCTCTCATGACAAATCAGAGGACATCATTTTTATTTTTACCATATTTAATAAATGTATACATCAGCACTGATGAGCAGGACTCCTCCTCCAGCTTACAGAGACACTTGAGGAGAGACATCGATGGACGACAGTGATGTGTGTTACAGGAAACTGATTTTAGAGACAGGAAACATTCCAGTTTATTTAGAGCATAAAGCACCTGCAGATACACAGATTGTGCCGATAAACATGATAAACCACCTGCATCATGTTTCTCACTTTGAGTACACATATAGAAATAATAGCTGGATCTAAACATACCAACAATCTATTTTTTTTTATACTATAAATTTTAAATAAATATTTTGGCTGTCTATGTGATCAATATGGCAGGCTGTTTTAACATTAAATCTGTAAAACAACATAAAGACTTTGGGTGCTAGTGCTTATTCTATATAGACACAAGTACCTTTTAAAAAATACTAATACTTATTCATTAGATACTAGTATTTATTGATTAGAGATTAGAAACTAACAAATGTCTATTTTTTTTTGCATCAAAATTTTGCATTTGATGGTGGATAAGGAGATTCCCCCCTATCTGTAAAGCGCTTTGAGTGCCCAAAAACACTATATAAATGCAAGGAATTAATAATTATTATCTATTTTTTTGCATCAGACTTCTGATTTGTCTTCGAAATATCAGCTATTGAGTTTTGACTTGTAGGTTTTTCTAAATGTAACTTATACACTGAATCTCCTCTGACCAAACATGATTTTTCCCTTTGCCAAAAGCAGCAGCTCTTAGCAACTGTACAGGAGTTCCACAGCCCAACTGTCTGCACACTACCTCTGCATCCTGCTGGTCAAAGGCAGCGTCACACACTGAACCCCATTCTTCTGCACGGAGCATCTCCACTCTCCTATAGCACAGGTGAAACCCATTCACAAGTCGAAGTCCTTTTCCTGTGTTATTAGATTATAAAGACAGATAATTCATTTACTCACATGGAGAAGCAGTGAATACTAACAATCATTTTTTTTTACATCGTATTTCATTAATTAACTTAATAGGCGCAGCCGGTAGTACTGTCGCCTCACAGCAAGAAGGTCGCTGGTTCGAGCCTCGGGTGGGTCAGTTGGCGTTTCTGTTTGGAGTTTCGCATGGGTTTGCTCCGGTTTCCCCCACAGACATGCGGTACAGGTTGAGTAGACTAAATCGTCCGTAGTGTATATGTGTAAATGAGTGTTGCGTAATACATATGCTGGATGAGTTGGCGGTTCATTCCGCTGTGGCGACCCCAGATTAATAAAAGGACTAAGCCGAAAAGAAAATGAATAAATGAATGAATAATTCACTTAATCTGTACTTAATGTCTCTGTAATTTTTCCATTCGTTTGTTATTTTAGAATTTTCATTAAAATTATTATTGTAAATAAGATTGTCTTATTAGACTGCCTGGAGATAATAAATATATATGCTTATTGGAGATTACCCCAGTAATAGTTTATTATAAGAAAATTAGGGATGAGGATGCATATTTAATGATGAACAAAACAATTAAACTAATTTTCTGCTTTAAAGGGTTAGCATTGGTAGTTTGTTGATAATATATAGCAGACGCATTATACAGCTTGAGTGAGAATTATAAAAAAGGTGATGTAATAACAGACTGAGGTTTCGGGCAGCTTACCTGAACAGACCACACCAGCATTTTCAGCATGATTACAGTAATTTGTTAAATGACTGTCTGAACTATAGTCTTTGAGTAAAGTCTCTGATCCACTGAACTGTATAAAAGCCATTAAAATTGATCCTGATTCTTGTCCAAAGTGAGCATTATATGTTGGTTTTACAGCCATTCCACAGTCCAGTTCTCTACACACCACTGCAGCATCAGCAACATCCCAATGTTGTTTACACACTGTCTCCACTGCCCATTTCGAAGAACCTCCACTCAACCAGCACAGGGATTATTGCCATTCACCAACCAAACACAAGCAGTGACAAATCAGAAAGCAGCATTTGGATTTTCTCCATATATATCAATAAAGTGTGAGCGCTGATGAGCGGGACTCCTCCTCCAGCGTCAAGAAGAGACACTTCACTGAGGACAGACTCATGTCAGTCATAGTTCAGCCTGGAGATAAACACACTGAACTTAACTGATAGAGAAACTCTGAGGATTATATGATGAACACAGCACATACCAGCTCTGATGATTCATTTGTGTAAGTATGAACACACTTCAAATATTTACAACTCACAAAAACTATTTGATCATAACCATTTTTATTAAATATTTCTTTTTAACAAGATGATTTCTAGATTAAGTCTATCGAATATTACTGTCAATTTTATTGTACTACTTTTAACCCAATTTAACACATACAAAATAGATGCTTCATTGTCTATGATATATAAATATCTAAATATCTAAATTATAAAAACAAAAAGAGCATTTTATAGTTTAGGGGACTCATGTAAATAGTTTAAAGATAAATTTAATATCACTGCTCTGATATTCTGAACAAAATCACAATAAGCAGTAAGTTACTATATTATAAAATAAACTAGACTGATTTTTTATATAAAACAAAGGGTATTTATACAAAATGCAATTATTTATGTTCCAAAAATACTGATGTGGGGATTTTATCAGACATTACACCTGTAAACTTTTAAACCTGCAACGCGTAATTTATCCAGCAGATGGAGGCAAAACACTGTTAATAGTAAAGATGAGCAGAGTCTCGTTCTCCTGTCACTGTATGATGGAGCTTCTCTCTTATTTACTTCTGTTGGCCTAAACATTTACATTTCTTTTTCCACAGCTACATTACAGCAGCAAATAGAATTTATTTCAAGTAAAGCTCATTTCACAGCACATGGTTTTACTCTTTTGTAGCTGCTTTCGTATAATAGGCCTAAAGTAAATGACATAATATAATCATCTCTATAAACAGACCTCCACAGTCCTGGTTTTGGTGTCTTCCTACAGGAAAAAGTTAGAACTACCTCCTTACTCACACAAAGCCTGTTGGTCATCGGAGCAATCAAGCATTTTTGTCGATAGTATCTGGATGCAGCCTTTATGATGCACGCTGAGATTGCTTATCTCAGCAATGCAATGTCAGACACAATGCACTCAATGGAGCTAGTGACGTGACTGTGAGGGGTGGGGTTAGATGAGCCCATTAAAAAGCATTGCATGAAGCTCAGATTGCATCTGCACCAGGTCTGCATCCAGACCCATCTCATTTTTATCTCCCCTGATTATAGATATTACTACTAGCAAATATTAAAAAAATAATAATAAGTTAAGCACTTGATTAAGTTTACTCACCTGATCAACCGAAAATAAATCTGAATATTATCGTTTTGTCATTAAGGGAGAAACTCTTTACTGCAAGCAAGGACTATTTTTATCCGTTTTTTATATATATTAAAAAACAGGTCTTCGTCATGGTTGTATTTGTGACTGCTACAGACAGTAGTGTATGAATATGCAGTGACGTTACACTACAGACAGCTTCTGTAAATGTTAATGACATGAGCAGCTCTGGGATTCTGATGCTTAGTGAAGTTAGAAACAAACCTGTTGCAGATTGTTGAACTGCACATAATGCAACATTTACAGCCTAAGAAATGATGCATTACAAGTAAATAAGCATATTCATAATATGTTTATTTATTATTAATTATAATATTAATGATAATTATAAAACATTTCTGAACACATAAGATAATATTTTATACAAATGGCATTTTAATTCAAAGAATTACTGTAAGCATACAAAATGAACCCAGAGATATTTTAAGTATTATTCACTAAAACTCCAGTTGTTGCAGTGATGCTGAGGCTGATACATCTCTGAGGGGCACTTGATAAATCTCTGATGGTCATTTAATAAATCTCTGATAGCCATAGATGTCTTCAGGCCACTGCTGTTGTGCTTTTAAGAATCACAAAGTTGACAAAAAACTTTTGCCTAAACAAGATTTTTATTGCAATGAACAAAGCTGAATAAAAAAATCACATCAAATATATAACTTTAATAACTTTTTTATCATAAAATAATCATAAAATTATTATAAAAGATATATCAGAGATATCAGTTACAATATCACTCTTGAGTTCTCAGTGATCAAATCTGTTGAAGCAAATAACTGGGTTTGATTGTTGACCCAAATGTCTCTCCCTCTTCATTTAACTCCTCGTCCACATCATCATAATCTGTTATTGAAAAAGATAATCTTACATCATATTAATGTTTTATTGTGTAAATATATAAGTTTGCATCATGAAAAGATTTGAAAAACATACCCAGCAGGTTTGTCACATCTTCACTCACATCATCATATTCCTCCTGATCTCCCTCTAATCAATATTATCAATAATATTACTAACACTGATATTAGTGATGTTGGTTATATTATAAAACACTTGATCTTTAACACTTTAAGGATCATTTTCCTCATAAATGACGTGCACAAAATGCATTTTGAGCATGCAAAGGTTTTTAAAAATAGTAGTTGTGTTCAACTCACCTGTTTCCCTCTGTCCATTAATGATGACATCATCATAACTCTCTGCTGTGTTCACTAAACATGCGGGTGAAAATAAGACAAAATGTAATTCAGGCCAAAAACTTAATATAAACATAATAAAATATATTATCTTGATGTTTTAAGAATTTAAAAAATATATATAATAAAGTAAAACCTTTCGTAATAGAGCTCTGTTCACTGGTCATGACATCATCATAGCTCTCAGGTGTGTTTTCTACAAATTCACACAATTATTAATAAACTCACATTAATAAAGACATTTATATTCAATATACTGTAATATTTTAAAACATTTAATACACAGATATACAATAACACACCTGTCTCATAATCTGGCTTCAGTCCATCAGTGATGACATCATCATAGTATCCCAGTGTATTTTCCTTCATCTTCTCTTCTGCATCAACACACAGCATGTTAAGCTGAGATATGTTCATACTGGAGGTGAGTCATGTGATTAATTAAGAAGGTCACTGACCTTTTAGGCCACTGTTGCTGGTGACATCATCATAATATGCTGTTCTGAACTCTTTTTCTAAAGAGGAGAGCAAACTGTTAATATTTATTGTAAATAAAGAGTGATGTTTCAGTAGTATTGAGGCATTTGTTATATTTAATACGTTATATGTTAACAAAACACATTCATCCTACATTTGTTCATGTTTTAGTTTGAATTCAGTGCAAAAAAATATTAAAAACGGAGTGAAAACGTGCTTTATTCTCAAACCTGAGAGAAGATCATCAGCGTCTTCATACCCAGAATGCAGTTCTTCAGAGATGAGACTCTCTGTTAAAAGAAGAGCAGAAGAATCAGAAACATGCTCATCATTAAAGACTGAATGCTCATTTACTTGATTATAAAGCATTTTGTTAATAAAAACACAGCAAAAAATATTAACTATTTTGATTTTAAAAGCCTTAGAAACAGAAAACACATGATTAATGTTGAAAACACATGATTTTATGTTGGCCTTAAAAACAAACTCTCATGTATCCTCATATGAACCCATTAACAGTATCTCTGCTTTCCAGATATAGACACAGGAAGAAACAAAAGCATGCGCGCACACACACACACACATGTAAACATGCACCTGCAGCTCTGTGGTTTTCTGTCAGGAATTCTGTGGTTTAATGCAGGAGGTTTAACAGGCTAATAATAAACGAACATCAACTGTCTACAGACTCTCTTATTAATCATATTAAATGAGATTGAAGCTCATGTCTCACCCCTGTGAGTAAAGTGTTTGTGTTTGTGCTGAATCTCCTCATAAACGGCCTCAGTGGTGGTCCTGTGTCTCCTCTTAGAGAGAGCTGTGAGTGTCGACACACAAACCTGCTGTCAGTTCACAACACATGACTGATCACACACTGAAGAAGACACAATATGACAGTCTCTGGATCTCTCCTACCTCTCCTCATCACTCTGTTCTGCTTAATCACTATAAGCAGCGGCACTAAGAGCAGTAAGAGCACAACTCCCAGAACAATCAGCAGCACTGGGGGGACTGGGAGACTTTCTCGACCAGTTTGTGGAGGAGAGACTGATGTTGAGCTCACTGTCTGAGAAACTGCAGCAGAAGATGATGCTGATGTGGCAGGAGTAGTGGACACTGATATATCCGGCAAGTCTATTAAAATAGATTCAAAACCATACAAATAACTGAGTTTAATAAAAAACTACTATCACTAAAATTGTTTTAAAAATCTGTCAGTGACCTGCACAGGTGAGTCCAGCGTGCTCTTTGTGGGAGCAGTTAGTGTGCTTCTTCAGGGAGAGAGGACAGTCCCACAGGTGAAGCTCATTCCCTTTGCACTGGACTCTGTTCAGCCACACAACACCTTCACCAGCACCAAAGGCTGAATTCCCATCAGCCCTCAGTGCTGCTCCACACCCCAGCTGTCCGCAGACCACCTGAGCATCGCTGATGTCCCAGAGATCATCACAGACTGAGCCCCACACAGCGTTATGATACACCTCCAGCCTCCCAGAGCACCGGCCGTCCCCTCCACGCAGTCTGAGAGGAACATGAGCTGAAACACACATCAACTTCACTGATCTGCTGCAGCACATTTACAACAATACATTTGTAACAAAATTAATAAATATTTAAAATTAGAAACTTGAGTTATAAATACAGTTCAGTTTAAGGTTGTAAAATAATTTAAAGTGATGATAATAAATTCATTAAACCCTTACTTGAACACTTTCTCTGATGAGAAGATGGTGAGGTGGAACATGTTAGAAGACTTCGAGGAGACTCATGAGTCTGATCATCTGTGAATAAAGAAGTTAAAATACAATAAACAGTCATATTTAAATAAACTTGACCATTTCATATCATTTTAAATAAGTAAAAAATGTTACCTGAGCAGGTGATCTTAGCCACTTCATTATCACAGTCATTCTGTCCCCAGGCTGCAGATGGACACTGCCATAACGTGGAATCATATCTTCGACATTTAAGTTTATCGAGCCAATTATGAGACTTTAGTCCTTTTGAATTACTGGGTTCACTGCCAGATCTTCCACAGTTCAGCTCTTGACAGATCAGACTTGCTGTGTCTCTGTCCATCTTGTTGTAACACACATTTCCCCAGGATCCATTGTAGAAAACCTCCAGATTCCCTTCACAACCTTCAGTTAACCTGATCTCTTTATACTCTGAAGGAAAAAGAATGAGAATCAACCTCAATCAACCTGAATATTTCTCTTGTGTTGAATGGAAAATTAAACTTGTACAAATTGAAACTTGCAGGTTATTAACTGATAAGTGCATTTGCATTTTCATTTGAATTATTTTTATTTTATAATATTGATAGACCAAATGCAGGCAACACGGTGGCTTAGTTGGCACTGTCGCCTCACAGCACGAAGGTCACTGGTTTGAGTCCTGGCTGGGCTAAGTGGCATGTCTGTGTGGAGTTTGCATGTTCTCCTCGTGTTCCCATGGGTTTCCTCTGGGTGCTCCAGTTTCCCCCACAGTTCTAAGACATGCGTTATAGGTGATATGGATAAACAAACCTGGCCGTGAATGTACAGTTGAAGGCAAAATTATTAACCCCCGTTTGAATTTTTTTTCTTTTTTAAATATTTCCCAAATGATGTTTACAGAGCAAAGACATTTTCCCAGTGACAATGTTTTTTCTTCTAAAGAAAGTCTTATTTGTTTTAATCCGGCTAGAATAAAAGCAGTTTTAATTTTTTTTAAAAACATTTTAAGGTCAAAATTATTAGCCCCCTTAAACTGTATTTTTTTTTTTCAATAGTCGACAGAACAAATCATCATTATAAAATAACTTGCCTTATTACCCTAACTTGCCTAGTTAAACTAATTAACCTAGTTAAGCCTTTAAATGTCACTTTAAGCTGTATAGAAGTGTCCTGAAATCTATTTAGTAAAATATTATTTACTGTCATCATGGCAAAGATAAAAGAAATCAGTTATAATAGATGAGTTATTAAAACTATTATGTTTAGAAATGTGTTGAAAAAGTCCTCTCTCCGTTAAACAGAAATTGGGGGAAAAAATAAACAGGGGGGCTAATAATTTCAGAGGGCTAAAAATTCTGACTTCAACTGTATATGTGTTTTCCAGTACTAGGTTGTGGCTGTAAGTCTGCTGTGTAAAACATTTGCTGAAATAGTTGGCGACCCCTGAAAAATAAGGTCGAAGGAAAATAAATAAATTAATAGAACAAATGCATAATGCATAGCTATATGGTCCTTTGTGTCATTCAACGAAATTTACATACATGAATTCATGAACACCTCGAATTTAAGTGTTTTGTTGAAAAATTATCAAATAGTAAATAACTATATTTCGTCCACATTAAAACATTTCAAAAAACCTGTGCCAGTGAAAAAGTAAAATCAAATTTACATTAATTGAAATTTTCAAAACAACAAGTTATAAAATATTGTTCACCAGAGCAGATGACTCCTACATCCTCCTTGTGTTTACAGTCATGTTTTCCCCAGCCTGGAGAAGAGCAGCTCCACAGGGACGTCTCATTCCCCTCACACTCCACCTCATCCAGCCATATGGGTCCAGAACCAGGACCAAACCAGGCTGGTACCTGCTGGTTACTGAGGGCCACTCCACACTGCAGCTGTCTGCACACCACATGGGCATCTTTAATATCCCAGGAGTCGTCACACACTGTCCCCCATGAGCCGCTGTGAAAAACCTCCAGCCTCCCTGCACAGTCTCCCCCAGAACCCACCAGCCTGATGGACCCACGGCCTGATATTCAGAGAAAGAAAATCAGTGCTTGGACTTGGACAGTTTTGCTAATAACTAGAAAAAAAAACTGAGCAAATCTTTCTTTTCTCACCAAAGTTTGAGATTGACAGCTGTTGTGTGGAGCTGCAGTTGAGAGTTTGTGGAGAGCTGCAGTTCCTCAGATGAGCTTTACTGTCTACAGAAAGTATTCTTTGTCAGTAAATTTTATTTGACGATGAATTCACTACAGTGTGGATGTGCTTACTAGAGCAGATGACTCCAACATCTCGTCTATGAGAGCGTTCAGCTCGACTCCATGAAGAGATTGAACATTCTGAGATTTTTGTTTCATTCCCGTCACAATCAAACACATCAGCCCAGATTTCACCACTTCCCTCTCCAAACCAGTCTGATCCCACAACAGACACAGCAATCCCACAATTCAGCTGTTTACAGAGGACACTGGCAGCTCTCATATCCCAGCATGCATCACACACTGTGCCCCATTCACTGAAATACTGAAGCTCCACTCTTCCAGAACAAGAGTCTGAACCATTGACCAGTCGGAGATCTGTGTAACCTGTGCAAATAACTCAACGGTTATATAAACAGTAGTTTGAGTTCAGAGAACAGTAATAAAAGTTAGGGTTTTCAATCTCATTGATGCCATGGACCTCCCAAATATAATCATTATTTTGTGTGGGTGATCTCAGTCTTAAAATATAAACTGAATCTACAATAATTGCTGTTTTAAAGTTTAATTGATAACATGAAAATATATTATTATGAACAGGCATAAATGTATTAAAATTACCTAATAATATTTATGTTTATATTACATTTATTTTTTTTTACATTTAACAACCCTAGTAGCAAAGAATTCTGGCCCAGATTTGGCATAAAGCTGGCACAGCAGGCATTCATCCGGCACTGGCATACAGCATGTGGGCCAAACATGGCCCGGGTTTGGCAGAGGTGGTACCGTCTTTAAGGCGGCACACAAGATTTGGGCCAGATGAAAAACGTAGTATTTGGCCCAGATTTAAAAATTTGATAAGTGGGCCATGTGAGTTTGGCCAGTCTTGACCCACATTTAAAATACACTAAAATAATTTTTGAGTAAAGAAAAAAAATTCTACCAATCAGGTCACTTTGAGAAAAAGCGTGCCCATAGTGTGCTTAAAGCGCATCACTCCATGGGTTTATCAATTTCATTGCAATCGTGACACACCAACCTATCTGGCCCAGTTCAGGTCCAGTTATGAGTTATTAACTTGGCTGAGACTTGGCCCAGATATGGTCCGTGTTTGGCCCTTGTCTGGAAGCCAGATTTGGTCCAGTCATGTACCGTAATTCACTGCGGCATGTGGGCCAAGCAAAATCTGATTGTGTGGGCCAGAGCTGGGCCAGAGAAATTTTGCTATGTGGGAAAGTACTGATCTTATTTATTTATTTATTTCCAAATACACAGTCCTAAGACATGCGCTATAAATTAATTAGATAATTGAGACAGTGTGTGTGAGAGTGTATGGGTGTTTCCCAGTATTGGGTAGCGGCTTAAAAGGGCACCTGCTGCATAAAAAATATGCCGAAATAGTTAGCGGTTCATTCTGCTGTGGTGACCCCTGATAAATAAGGCACTAAGTTAAATAACAAAAATGTTTTTTTCATTTCGTTTAAATATTTTCATTTATTCATTCATTTATTTTAATTAAATCATTACTAATATATTATTGTTTCCAATAGTTATTTGTTGTAATGATTAAGTAAATCATATTTTTATTTTTCAGAACATTTGCATATGCTTTTATTTAAACATTGAAATTCACTGATTGAAAACCCCTAATATATATTATGTATATATAATTTATTTAAAGAATATTTATACTCAACCAGAACAGATCACTCCAACATCATTGTCATGGGAACAGCCTCGCTTCTGTGTTGAGGACTTTGGACAGGTGTGAATCTGAGACTCATTTCCACTACACTGAATCTCCTCTGACCAAACATGATCTTTCCCTTTGCCAAAAGCAGCAGCTCTCAGCACCTGTACAGGAGACCCACAGCCCAACTGTCTGCACACAACCTCTGCATCCTGCTGGTCAAAGGCAGCGTCACACACTGAACCCCAGGTGTTGCCAAACATCACTTCTAATCTCCCAGAGCACAGATGAAACTCATTCACAAGCCGAAGTCCTTGTCCTATTATAAATTATTCATTTATAAAGAAAGAAAATTCATTATATAGCTTTACTTACATAGAGAAGCAGTGAATAGTAACAATAATTGTTTTTGACATCGTATTTCATTAATTTACTTAATCTGTACTATCTGTGTCTAAAATTTGACCATTCATTTGTTTTTTTAGAATTGTTATCACATGAATGATGTAAATAAGATTGTCATGTTAGACTGTAGATATATCGACATGTTTACTGAAGATTTCCTCAAAAGTTTATTATATGAAAATAAGGATGAGGATGAATATACTGTATTTTCATGAACAAAACAATTAAACTGATTCGCTGCTTTAAAAGGTAGCATTGGTAGTTTGTTGATCATATATATCTGACACATTATACAGCTTGAGTGAGAATTATGAAAGGAAGTGTTGTAACAAGAGGCTGAGGTTTGGGGCAGCTTACCTGAACAGATCACACCAGCATCTTCAGCATGATTACAGAAACCTGTATACCTGTTTGATTTACAGTCTTTCAGTGAAGTCTCTGATCCACGGCAGCGTACATAAGCCATTGAAATTGATCCTGTTCCTTGTCCAAAGTGAGCATTATATGTTGGTGTTACAGCCATTCCACAGTCCAGTTCTCTACACACCACTGCAGCATCAGCAACATCCCAACCCCGTTGACACACTGTTCCCCACTGACTTCCAAGAACCTCCACTCGACCAGCACAGGGGTTATTGCCGTTCACCAACCTCACATTTACACTGTCTACACAAAAGTAAGACATTTAATAAAAATATCAACAGTAGTTTGCAAAGTATGACATTACACATAAATTAAATCATTGACAAACAATTTTTGAGCCTTGAGTAATGTACACTACTTACCAGATGTGATGAGTTTTACAGTAAACATCAAAAGCATCAGCATCAGTTTCCCCATCATATCCTCCAGCACAACACAAACTATTTCATCAACTCAGAACACATGCATAAGTTTCTTCTCTGCTCAGACTGAAGAAAGTGTCTCCTGTGAGCTCCTAAAGAGAGCGACAGAGACTCACAGCTGCCAATGACTCTCACTGTTACCTTATTAGACACAACAGAGGAAATCATCAAACACAATCAGTGACAAATCAGAAAGCAGCATTTGGATTTTCTCCATATATATCAATAAAGTGTGAGCGCTGATGAGCGGGACTCCTCCTCCAGCGTCAAGAAGAGACACTTCACTGAGGACAGACTTGTGTCAGTCAGAAGTCAGCCTGGAGATAAACACACTGAACTTAAAGCAGATCGAGAAACACTAAAGATTATATGATGAACACAGCAGATACAAACACAGATGAATAATTTTTGTAAGTCTGAACACTCTTCAAATACTTACATCCTATAAAAAATAATTTATAATGACAAATTTTAATAAACGTTTATTTTTTTTTACCAGGATTTTCCTCTGTAAATTACATAAAATATTACTGTCAGTTTATTTTACGTTTTCTTTTATTCTAATCATGATAACAATACAGTATAATTACACCATAGTATTAAATATATGGCTTATAAAGCTATTTACATTTTTGTATAAAATACATTTAAAATATCTATCATTGTTTATTTCAAATATTGTATTATAAATATTATATTATATTACAAATATTTAATATTTATCATTATTATTATCAAAAATTATTATCATTCATTCATTTTCCTTCAGCTTAGTTTTTTTTTTTTTCATATCAGGGGTCGCCACAGCAGAATGAACTGCCAACCTATCCAGCATATGTTTTACGCAGCAAATGCCCTTTCAGTACTGGGAAAATATTATTATTATTATTATTATTATTTTTAAAATAATACTTATAATAATAATGCTACTACTACTACTCCTACTACTACTACTACTACTACTACTAATAATAATAATAATAATAATAATAATAATAATAATAATAGCTGTGATAATATAAATACTGATAAATACAATTAATAAAAACAGCAATAAACATGTCTGTGCAATATTATATTTGTCCACCAGATGGCAGCAAAACATTACATATTTTACAGCTGGGCAGACAAGACTTTAGCGTCTGTTTCGCCACTTGAGGGCGCATCCATTTATTTTGCAGACAGCAACCGTTTTCTTGTAATATATTGCGATTTCAGTTGTCTAACTTTTAATATTTACTAATTTAAATAGGCGTGTTATTATATTATTATTTACATATGAGTTTAGCAAAGACATAATGATAAGAATAAAATCTGAAAAAAGGATTAAGTTATACAAAATAAAGTCAAACAAACAAACCATTAAACAGTTTTAAACTTACACAAATGATTCAGATTATTTTGACATGCTGATGTGTCAACACAGTAAACATTAAAATCTCCTAAAACCCTGCGATGCGTTCATTTAAAAAAACAATAGCAAAACGCATCATTTTGTCTTTGTCCTCCCATTGTTCTCAAATTATTTTCCAACTGTATATTTAGACCTATCAACTATGTTATTTAGGAACAACCATCAGGGGCCTGTTTCAGTTAAAAGGTTCAAACAATTATTCTATATTTATTTATTTATTTATTTATTTAGCTATTTATTTATTTATTTAGTTAGTTGGTTAGTTAATTAGTAAGTTTACTTATCTTATTGTAATGCTTGCCTCATCTTTGCAGTGATGCCCCTCAGTGAGTTCTCTTTCTTCGTGGTCTCACATCTGGAATATACTGTAATCTTCAAATTCTGGTGTTACTGGTTTATGACCACCATCACAGACTGCTTAAATTAATGTTGTTCCTGATAATAACCATATTCCGTAAACAAATATATACTAATACTCATGTTCTGACAAGTGAGCTAAATAATAAAAACGACTTCCTCCCTTTCAGTGACTGCGCAAGATGTGCACGCGCGCGCTCGCACATGAGTATTTAAACCAAAGTAACGCTGGCTGTTCACAACATTCATGCACAGGATTCATCAGTTTATACTAACTCTTCTGTAGGGATACACCTAGTAAAAGATGGTTTTGTTGTTCAGGTAGGAACTTTATATCTGTATGTATGTATGTAACTATAGGCTTTTATTTATTTATTTATTTACTTTGTTATTTATTTATTCAATAATTTATTTACTTATTTATTAATGTATTTAACTTTAAAAAAGTAAAAAACTAGACTGGGAATTTAAACTTATGGCCTGCACATATGCAAAAGTAATCTACATTTAATTCTCAAAGTCTTAACATTCTTAAAGATGCAAAGGATTGTTAACATGTTGCACTTTTTCACTTTCCTCCAGATGGGACCCACATCAGGGATTGAATACATCACTGAGTTATGACTCCTGAATTGAGTCTTTTACTGGAGTTAATTTCATTGAACTGTCTCATCTGTTGCCTTCTTCATCTGTTGGTCAAGATAAACTGAGCTGTGATCATGTCAGAGACTGAACATGTTAGAGTCAGACGGGTCCTAAGCAGTGGATCAGTCAAGAATGAGAAGCAGCCGAAGCCACAGCCAAGGAAATGTGTGAAGAAGGAGGCAGGATGGGGACAAACTGACATGGTGGACAAATTAAAGGATTTCTTCCACATCTGTGACAGTGAGGGAAAGGGCTTTATCACACGCACTGATATGAGGGTAAAGAATCCTTAAAGTCCTTAAAGCACATATTCTCACCACTTATTTATTTATTTATTTATTTATTTATTTATTTATTTATTTATTTATTTATTTATTTATTTGTTTGTTTGTTTATTTGTTTGTTTATTCATTCATTTGTTTGTTTGTTTGTTTGTATATTTTTGTACTTAAAATTTTTATTTTGTTTTATATATACAGTTGAAGTCAGAATTATTAGCACAGCTTTTTTGATATTCACTATATTATATTTAACAGAGCAAGGACATTTTCACAGTATGTCTGATAATGGTTTTTCTTCTGAAGAAAGTCTTATTTGTTTTATTTCGGCTAAAATAAAAGCAGTTATTAATTTTTTAAACACCATTTTAAGGACAAAAGTCCTTAGCCCCTTTAAGCTAACTTTTTTTTGATAGTCTACAGAACAAACAATCATTATACAATAACTTGCCTAATAACCCTAATCTGCCTAGTTAACCTAATTAACCTAATTAAGCCTTTAAAAATCACTTTAAGCTGTATAGAAGTGTCTAGAAAAATATCTAGTCAAATATTATTTACTGTCATCATGGCTAAGACAAAACAAATCAGTTGTTAGAGATGAGTTATTAAAACTTTAATGCTTAGAAATGTGTTGAAAAAATCTACTCTCTGTTGAACAGAAATTGGGGAAAAAATAAACAGGGGTTCCAATAATTCAGGGGGGCTAATAATTCTGACTTCAACTGTATATATATGTTTTTTTTTTTTACTTTTTTCAATTAATTAAATTACATTTTAGTATTATTATTATTTTTATGTATTTTTGCTTTTTATAATTTTATTTTATTTATTTATTTAGTTTTTTTTATTTATAATTTATTTTAATTTAATATTATTTAATTTTATTCTATATTTTAATATTACTATTAGTAGTAGTAGTAATAATAATATTTACAATTATTTGCTATATATTTTTTATATTTATATTTTATTGTTTTATTTTATTTTAGTGTTTTTTTATTAATTAAATTACATTTTATTGTTGTTGTTGTTTTAAACTATACAGTTCTATTCAAGTGTTGTGTGCACTCAAGTGTACGTTATTAAATATGGTATAAGTTTATATATGTATGTATTCAAAGTATTCTCTATTTTTTTCTAAAATACTGAGGGTGCATACTTTATGTTACATTACATATTTTATATATTATATTATGACTTTTATTAGTACAAGATATGGTGGTAGAATCTCTAGAGTACAGAAAATAATGTTAACCCATGCATTTATTGAGTATATATTATTATTCTCCCCTTTTTAGAGACTACACAAAGAACTGCCGCTTACTGCTGAGGAACTTGAGAATGTCTTTGACTCTTTAGACGTCGACAAAAATGGATTTCTGACACTGGGAAAGTTTTCCTCCGGATTCAGTAAGTTTCCAGTCAAGCAGAACTACTTAAAAGTCATTTACTATTTATTATACAGGTCACATTAAGCACATTTATATAAATGCAAATGCACATTAAATGCCAATGAAGTGTCTGCTGTAATGTTTCAAACTGACCCTAAAATAAAGTGTCAAAATACGGATTAAATAATTTTATATTATTATTCAACTCAACATAAGTTTTTAGTTAAATTTAATCAACAAACCTTTTCTGATCATAATAATTAAACCATTATGAATATGTCTTATATTATATGCATTGTGTAATATTTTATCCAGTCTACTTAATACGTGATTTTTGCATCTGGCAACAATTAGTTGGTATCTATTGATACACTGAGTAAGATTTTAATTGATGTCTTCTGCAAGTCATGGAAAAAATCTTGCTCTATAATAGTCATGATTTATACCTAAAGTTAAACATATTAAACAACCAATGTTTTTTTATATTAAACAAACAGACAAAATGAATGCTCTATTACATTCATTCATCCATCCATCCATCCATCCATCCATCCATCCATTCAATCCAAAGTCTATGTCTTAAATGTTCCCTAGGTAGCTTTCTTCATGGACGCAGAGTCTCTATGACAGAGGAACTAACCACTACACCTTCTCAGAAAGCTCCAGAAGCTGCTGGTCAGAGTTCAGAGGATGAACAGGTGATGAAGACAATAGAGGACGATGAAGAAAAACACTTCAGCATGTTGATGGAGAGCCTGGGGGCCAGCAATGTGTTTGAGGAGTCAGTACTGATATCTTTACACTTTATATATACACTTTACAATTACAGTTACTAAACACACAGGTGAAGTCAGAGTTATGAGCCCCCTTCAATATTGTTTCCCCAATTTTTTTTTAAGGAAAGGAGATTTTTTTCTCAGCACATTTCTAAATATAATAGTTATAATAACTTATATAATAACTGATTTCTTTTATCCTTAATATTTAAAAAAGAAAAAGAAATTCAAAGGAGGGCTAAGCATTTTTGACTTCAACTGTGCTGTAGATGCATTAACAAATCTCTCTTTCATTCAGCCCTAGTGAAGTCAGAAGTCTGTGGGCCCAGCTCAGAAAAGATGAACCTCACCTCTTATCCAACTTTGAAGAGTTCCTGTCCCGTGTCACATTTCAGATCAAGGAAGCACAACATGAGAGAAAGGAGATGGAAAGCGCCCTCAGGAGGTAACAACATGCATGAATTGTGAGCATTAGCATGTTTAGGAGCCGGTAATCTGCTTTGTATTCTTAATTGTCTACAATGGTAAATAATCTCTGCTTAAAGGCTTAATGTAATGCGCTATAGAATGCTGCTCTATAGCCTTCTCCAGTGACCGCTAAGCTGAGGAGTTAACCAAGTTTTTACATACTTTTGGGTGGGAAATAAAGGGTATTTTGTATCAAATCTAGGTCAGAATTATGTGGTCTGCAACATGTGCTGTTTAAATGTTTTTTTTCCCTCAAATATATGTGTTTGTGTGGCATAGGCTCCACTGAGTTTTTTTATAGACTCTAAAAACTCGACAAATATAATTAAATTATTATCTAACAGAATCTGAATGTCTGAGCCAGTGTTTTGGAATGCAAATACTGTACGGGTAATTTAATTAGACTAATTTTTGAGGTAATATTATGTCACGTTTTTTAAAAAAAAATATTTTTTTAAAATAAATATATGATTTACATTGTCATATTGTGCAGGAAAGCAGTCACACATGACACTGAAATTCAGAGATTGTATGAGGAAATGGAGCAGCAGATCATAAATGAAAAAGATCGAGCAAATCTGAAGGTAAAATAAGACTTTACTGTTGACACTTACTCAGAAGTTTGTGCTCAGTCTTTTTTTAAAGAAAATTATTTATTCATTTTCCTTTGGCTTAGTCACTTATTTATCAGGGGTAGCAACAGTTGAATGAACCACCTACTATTCCAGCATATGTTTTACGCAACAGATGCCCTTCCAGTCGCAACCCATTACTGTGAAACACTCATGCACTCTGGCATTCACAAACACTCTCATACACTATGGCCAATTTAGCTTACCCAATTCAGCTATAGCCCATTTCTCTGGACTGAGGCGGAAACCAGAGCAAGAACATGCAAACTCCACACAAAATGCCAACTGGCCCAACCGAGACTCAAACCAGTGACCTTCTGGCTGTGAGGCGACATTTCTAACCACTAATTCAACGAGCTGCCCTTAAAAGAAATATATACCTTTATAACATTCACATTTGATTCATTAAATTGCTCAAATGGTCAGTAGACAAATTTTGGGTTAATAAATGCATTTTTTTGTTATTATTGCTCATCAAAGAATCATTAAAATATGCATAATTGCTTTATAAAAGCAGCATTTTTTAAACATTTATAATAATAATAATATAAAAAAGTTCTAAACGGATTTTTAAATGTTATGACAGTAGCCTCGGATACTGACACAGCTTTAAAATAAATAAAAATTTGAAATATGTATAATAATAAAATAATCATTTTTAATAATAATAATAATAATAATAATAATATCTCAGAACATTAGTGCTTTTACTAGATTTTAATCAAGTAAATGTGAAATTGATGAGTTCAAGACACTAGTTTAAATATATATATATATATATATATATATATATATATATATATATATATATATATATATATATATATATATGTATAGTTTATTTATTTATCTATTTGTTTATTTTACTTTTGAATGATAAATGTGCGGCAATGGCTTAGTGGTTAGCACTATCGCTGTACACCAAGAAGGTTGCTGGTTTGAGTCCGGGCTGGGCCAGTTGGCAGTTCTGTATGGAGTTTGCATGTTCTCCCCGTTTTTGGGTGGGTTTCCTCCGGGTGCTCCAGTTTACCCTACAGTCCAAAGACATGTGCTATAGGTGAATTGGGTAAAACAAAATTGGTCCAAGTGTACAAGTGTGTGTGTGTGTGAATGTAAGTGTGAGGGTGTTTCCCAGCACTGGGTTGCGGCTGAAAGGGTATCCACTTAGTTGGCATAGTTTGTGGTTCATTCTGCTGTGATGACCCCTAATAAATAAGGGACTAATCTGAAGGAAAATAAATGAATAAACGATAATGTTCATACATTTGGTATTGTCCACTCAGTGTGAGCCAAATTAACTATAATACAGACTCCAACTGTGCATATTTGATCTCTTCATCTCATTTTGGATTATCATGGGTATATTATGTAGATTAAATCAGTCTAATCTGAAATTTATTCACATATTAATCCTCCAGGACTCTGAAAGCCTGCAGATACGCAGTCAGGACCTACAGCAGCTGCTCCGTGGCAAAGAACAAGAATTGGAGCAACTTTTCCAAAAACAGAGGAGGGTGAGTGCTATTGAACAGTCATCATTATTTACAGTATACTCAACCTCATGCTTTTTTTCAACTCAACCCTTTGTGTGTTGATCTGATCAGCTGGAGCGTCAATGTCGAGACCTTCACAGTGAACAGCAGGAGAGTCGACTGGAGAACGTGAAGCTGAAAATGAACAATGAGGAGCTGTCCCGTGACCTGGAGCACACCTGTGAAGAGCTGGTTCTGGCTCAGGAGCAGCTGGCCATTCTGCAGGAGCAGGCCTCGCGACTGCAGGAGGAAAGAGAGATGTCAGTCTGTGCATGTGTTTTATATTCATGAGTAGAGATCTGCTTTGTATCTTTGAGTTATGTGCACATATATTTTTTTTTCCAAAGGGAGATGTACAGAGTCACTGAAGGCTTGCAGAGGGAAAAACAGAGCTTGATGAAACAGCTGGATCTGCTCAGGTGAGACTGACACACACCTGTATGAAGCAGACAAAACAAACTAAACACTCAAATGATTTGGTTTTCTTGCAGAGAAATGAACAAGCATCTAAGAGATGAGCGAGATATCAGCTTTCTGGTAAGTTAACTGATTTTATTTATAATTTTTTTATTTCAATATATCACGTTTAATCTTTATTTTACTACATATTTTAAAATATTTTTATAAAACATATCTATTTTAATTAACATTTATTTCAGATTCAGGTAAGTTATAATAAACAGAAATGAAATAATGAAATAATAATTATTGCAATAATAAAAAAAGCATTTTAAATAATAAAATGTAATATTTAAAGTAAATATATACTTTATATTCAATTTAAATATTAAAAACATTTGTTTTTATTTATTTATATTTATAAAAGTTTGAAAAACTGATTAATATAATAATATAAATATATGTAAAATTGAAATATTACAAATTTACTTACAAATTTGGGTAAAAAAACTAAAAAACTAAATTTTTATCTTATATAAGACACATACAGTAAATTGTTATATGTTTAATAAAATAAAAATTTTATTTTATAATGACTTCGTAAAATTCAATAATTTACTGTATGTGCCTGTTATATTAAGTAAAAAAAAAAAAAAAGTTCAAACCAGCGACCTTCTTGCTGTAAGGCGATCGCGCTACACTCTGTGCCACCTTGATGTCTCATATTTTTTAGATATGCAAATTTTGTGTCTTTGTTTAGATTTTATTTTAATATGTTTCGTTTTACTTTTCCTGGAAAAAGATCAAAATATAAGTTTGGACAATAAAATATAATATTATAATAATGTAAATCTCCTATTTTGCAACAGAAACGCAGTAATTCAATGAAGAAATCCTCTCGCAAGCATAGAGTGAGCGCATCCTCAATAAAATACACTGAGAGGAAACCATCCGTCAGGAAGTGAGAAAGCCTTCACACTCTCTATACTAATTAATAGCTACATGTACTAATTAGCAACATATAAACTTTGACTCTCACCTCTTTCTCTGTCATTTCAGAGAAGTATCTAAAGAGGAAGTGACTCAGCGCTATAACAGGAAGCCCTCCTCTCCAGCAAATACCTACTGTTCACCCTTCACCACAGGGGATGATAGGAAGGCAGATGTGGATGGGAGATCTCAGAAATTAACTGGAGGCTCAGAAAATGTGAATGTTGGGGAGGATGTGGAGGACGGACCACCAGATGGTTGGCCTCTACGCAGAGTCATATCCATCGAGGAAGACCACCTTCCTCACCTTCTGCAAGGGGACCCTCATCTTCTTCTTCACCAGCTGAGTGAAGAGGAAGAAGAGCGAGCTGGAGAAGATGAAGCTCAGGGAGATCTGGAAAGCAGCTCGCTCTATCAGTCTAATGTGTCTCTGGCCTCTGCTGACTCTCCTCCTCCGGTCAGGATGAAGAAGCCATCTAAGAAGAGGTGGATCAGAGTGAACATGCCCTCATCTGCACGCGGTCAGCCTGTCGGGAAGGAGACCCTCCAGCAGGTCATCATTAGAGTAGTTCAGGAATTACAATGCTCCCACAAGATTTTCATATAAGTAATAATAACGATTGCGTACACTTTATATGTTCCTGCACCACATGAAGAGTTTTGATGCAAAAACCTTTAAATGCTGTCTAAAATTGTTCTCTAAAATGAGCATTTTTATCAGGCTCATGTGTGTATGTTCAGCAATATCACTTTTATGGCAAAGAATATGTTTTTTCCTGGTCTTTAAAGGGAAATATCTCAACATAAACAAAGTAGGTGGAGAAAAATCTTCATTTTTTATGGAAGTTTCAGACGGCATTTAGAAGTTTTTGCATCTGAGCTCTTTTCATAGAGTCCCTATTTATTATTTGAAGATATGCATTTTAAAAGAACACTTCTCATGCTTTTACTTTTGCCTTAGCAAGCATGTTTGTGTATGTAAACAATTTGCAAAGTAAAAAAAGTTTCAAACAAAGTATGTTAATCTCTATCAAATATTTATATATACATATTTCTGTGATTTACACTGCTACTGATTTTTGTAAATTACACATTATTTTACTGTAATATGAACTGTAAATTAATGTAGGACAATTATGCAGAATGGTACTGTATTTCATTGTTGCATTGGGAAATTTTACAGTAATTTACATTGTGATTTACAGTAAGTTACTGGCAAACTGCTGCCAGAAGGTTACTGTAAATTCTAAAAGAAATTGTTAACCGTGTATGTCACCATGTAACTCATTTGCACAATGTCTGCCTAAAGGCTGCTTTTAATCACCCAAAAGTGGCAAGTGGAATGTGATTGTTGATGGTGGAGCATTATAATTAGTTAAAATGGATGCATAACACTAAAAACAGACAACACTAACGTTTTTAAGGGAATTTTAGGCCCTGAATGCAACAACATTTAAAAGGCATTTGACAATTTGAAAATGATGCTGTTATTATTTAATTTTAAAAGGCGATTTTGTGCAAAAACTGTGACATTACATGCAATTGTCTCAGTCTATAGGTGTGTGAAACTACTAAACCGACTACCAAAGCAAAAATTGCCTCCTTAAAAGTGAAAATATTTACATAAAAGTCTTAAAAATAATTATTGTTTCATTTAAATATGAGCAAGAGTGAAAAGCGAGAGTTTTAGTGCAAGAAATGTGCTAGATTACAAGAACTTCAGGGCAAAGGTCTAAAAGATGCTGCATTGTAATGCAACTATTTCTTATTTGTAATTTTAAGAGGTATCTTTATGTATTTTGTTCAAATGCAGGGTCCCACAGAAGGTGCCACTGCATCTCCTCAACGCCTATTTAAGGTTATTCTGGTAGGAAATTCCAGTGTTGGCAAAACTGCACTGCTGCGCCGCTTCTGTGATGGACAGTTTCATTCTGCCACCTCGGCCACTGTGGGTAAGCTGAGATTTACAGTTAAACTTTGGAGAGTTGACTGTTTAACACATGCAATGATGGATTTTCAGGTAAAAACAATTTGGTCCTTTAAATAAATTTTCCTTTTTTTGAGTTTATCTTGTTTTATCAGGTTTAATTAATTCTGTTGTGGGAAATGTTACAAATTTCATAGCATTTGACATCTAAATATTCCATATTATTGCTGTGCATGTTATTACTTCTTAAAGGCTTTTCAGAGCATTAAATATGTGTGTTACTTAAAGCTATGCCAGACTGCTATAATGGAGTTCTTAAAGCAGGCAGCATCACATGAGAGAGCTTGAGAAGTCACACTCTCTGCATTTAAACCTGGCTCACATAGCACAGCAGATTATGTCAAACACCATCAGTTCACATTCTAGACCATTTCTCCCTAGACTTAATAAATCTGAGCAAAACAAAGATGAATTTGACTGTAGTATCAGAAATTAAACCAAATTCTACTAATATGCATGTCGTGTATTTTTATGTTCTCTTATTTGTATAATTTGACCTGTTCACTCAGTTACCTTTACATGCACACATATACACACACACCTGCCTGTACCTGTTTTTATTCTCTGTAACTGTTCTGATTTCCATTTGTAAGTCATTCCTTGCCTTTTTTTAACCTATTTGCAAAATAATAATTTACAAAAAAATAAAAAAATACTAACAAAAACTAAACTTAATAAAAAACCAAACAGCATCCACAAAAATTACGCTGAACTTTCTGTTCCAAATTAATATTCAGTCAATGCTATTTTGTTGTCTTTATAATATTTAGTTTAATATTAATTTTAATAATGCAGTGACAACTTTCAGTTTATTCCTAAAGTTTTCATTAACAAATGCACACTTTGTAGTTTATTTGTAAAATGAATCTAAATTAGAGGCAAATTTCTCTGTAAAATATGTAAAGAGTAAAAAAAAATGTGGATTTTATTTTTTTATTGGAGCAGAGTTCATTAACAGATGTTCAAATGTTCAAGATAATTATCAAATGTTACTCAACAGTACACTCTAGTGGCCATAATGGGGTAATTTTCATTTTTAAAATTTATATCTAAACATTCAACTATAACTAAATATACAACTTTTGTTATTATACATACATATTAAGTGAATTTCAAGTGTTTTTTCTTTTGGAGTAGAGTAAATGTTACTCAGCAGTACACTCTAGTGGCTATGATGGGGTAATGGTTTGTTGTTGTTTTATAGTTTTATATTTTCCCTTTTTTAAATGTGATTAAACATATAACTATATCTAATATGCAACTGTTTTTATTATTTATGTATATATATATATATATATATATATATATATATATATATATATATATATATATATATATATATATATATATATATATATATATATATATATGCATAAAGTGATTCAATGTTTTTTAAATACCCTACTTTTGTACAGGCATTGACTACAGTGTGAGAACACTCAATTTGGGGGACAGTCATGTGGCTCTTCAATTATGGGATACAGCAGGCCAGGAAAGGTGAGGCCCTGATAACATCATACTAACGTTTATTTATGTAATTTATAAATGCATTTATATAATTAATATCTTCCTATTTAGGGCATTAACATTCCCCATCAGTTAGCATGCTTTGTTTTTGTTCCTCAGTCTTTACACTTTAGTATTATCATTTCCACAGCTTATCATCCAGAGTAGTCTATAATACAACCAAATCATGATCTCACTGATGACAAAACCTCCAGCATGACTTACTCTGTGGCCTGCAGGTATCGCAGCATTACCAAGCAGTTTTTCCGCAAAGCTGATGGTGTGGTAGTCATCTATGACATCACAATGGAGGACAGTTTCAGCTCAGTTCGTCCCTGGTTATCCAGCATACAGGAGGCTGTGGGCGACCCCATCCCCGTCATGCTCCTCGGCAACAAATCAGATAAAGAGAATGAGAGAGAAGTGCAGACAAAAGAGGCTGATCTGCTAGCAGAGGTATGGATGTACACAATATATTACAGTACAACTAAATACTATGAAGGTTATTTATTTAATACGATGTCTTCACGCATAGACTTATAATATATCAATGTTTTTTAGGAAGCAAACCTGATGTTCTATGAGTGCAGTGCTTATACTGGAGCTAATGTGCTGGAGGCCATGATACACCTGGCCAGGTAAGAGGACTAATATCACACAATATAATGTTTTTGTATGTCATTTAGCCTCAATATTTGTAATACTTCTGACAGAGCTGGAACTCACACACAAAAAAGGGGGGTAATGAAACTGTGAGGCAGCTAACAGACAACAAAACAACCAAACAAAAAAAAAAAACAAAGATGATACCAAGAAACAATTTGGTTTTCCTTTTTATAATAAAAAAGATCAGCATGATATGTTTATATATTTATACTAAATGTATATCTGTTATACTTATTGCATACTGTGCAAACCTTATGTAGTATATTTACTTTGAAAGGTACAGGTGGCAGCCGTGTTGAGATCACATGACCTGCTACTTAAATATTATAATCAGATCAAATAAATGATGCAGAACTGTGGATTAGAAATAATAATAAGAATCATTATTATTGTTAATAATAATAATATTAATAATAAAGAAATAAATAAAAATAAAGTCAATTGTTACTTTTCATGGTTTAATAATTTATATATTCATTTATAAAATAATATCAGTATTATTTAGAGCTATTTCATTTCTCATATTTTTATTATTTTAACAAAAACTGATATATTTCAGAGTCCTGAGGGAACAGGAAGACAGAGTTTGGGTAAACACAGTCAGACTGGGGGATCAACCATTAAAGAAGAAAACCTGCTGCAAGTGACCAAATCAATATGCTTCATGTATCATCATGTATCAACCACACTATACTTAATGTAAATAATTTATTTTAGATGGAAAAAGGTTGAATTTACCCTCGCCTGAATCAAAAATGAACAGTGTAACATGTAAAAAGGCTTTTCCTGTCCATTTGGCAAAGAGCGTTGTATATCTGCGCTCATCTGATGTGTGTGTGTGCAACTGTATGTGAACTATAATGTAGTTTGAACAGTTTTTCACCTAAAATGATTTTTGTACTGTATATATTCTATTTGTTATTGTATAATGCAAACAAGTGTTAATTACAATAGCCATTCTTTTGATGGAGAAAAGAGTGTGATAAGTGCAAAATATCCAATTCAACCAGGTAAGCAAAAGCAAAGTAATTCAGAAGAAAATGTATTTTGTTTGTTGCTTTCCATTTATTTATCACATTATAGCCTCATTAAAATCCTCTCAAATCTTGCTAGCATCACGAAACTTGGATTTCAAACTGACCGGCAGATCTTTGTGAACAACAAGTGTTTCCAGGAACCATTTGCAAGGCAGTTTAGATGATGACGACAAAATAAAGCATCCAAATATACCTTATTGAAGGGGAGGAAAAAAGCCTTGGCTAAATTAAGAGTCAAACATTTTGTGCCTCGTTCGCTGTCTTCATCTGAACTGCTCTTGTTTTTACATGAATCAGTTTATATTCGCACATTCAGACTTTCCCGTTAATAATATCATTTATTATTAATTATTATTACTATTCAGAAAAGTATGGAAATCATATTATCAGCCAGCGACTTTCAAGGTGTACTCAGTGGGTTGCACAATCGCCTCACAGCAAGAAGGTTGCTGGTTCGAGTCTTGACTGGGCCAATTGGCATTTCTGTAGGGTTTGCATGTTCTCCCCGTGTTCGTGTGGGTTTCCTCTGGGTGCTGCGGTTTCACCAACAGTCCAAAGACATGCGCTAAAGGTGAATTGGGTAAGCTAAATTGGCCATAGTGTATGAGTGTGTGTGAATGTGAAAGTGTAGGTGTTTTACAGTACTGGGTTGAGGCTGGAAGGATATCCGCTGCATAAAACATATGCTGAAACAGTTGGGGGTTCACTCCACGGTGGCGACTCTCTGAATAAATCAGAGATGAGAGATTACCGCATTTTGTTGTCGTTTGAGATGGTGGCGGTAAAGAGCTGTCCTTTGAAGTCCAAGTCAGGCTAAAAAAGATCAGATCAAGATATTTCAGCATAAAACATATGCTGGAATAGTTGGCGGTTCATTCCGCTGTGGAACCTCTGATAAATTAGAGACTAGGCTAAAGGAAAATTAATGAATGACTGTCAAACATTGCTCACTGTCCCGGCTCAGGATGCACATAGCATGTTTATGTCAGGAATTGGTTGCTCTAACAAGGAGGCTAAAGACCATGGCCTCTACCTATCACTTCACTAGCTGGCCTTTGCTACACTCACCCCCCTAAACCTCACTCCCATCCGGGTAATGGCACCAATTTAACCACCCAACCCGCTCCAAGCTGGGATTGAGTCATAGACTTTCCGCATGGGAATTGGTTGCTCTAACAGGGAGGCTAAATACCATTGCCTCAAGCGTCTGTCGCTAAAGCACCTTTTAGAGGTAGGGAGGGAGGTTTACCTGCACAACACTTCACACGCTGGCCTCTGCTACACTTAGATGCGATTTCAGACAGAATATAATATATTTAAATATGTCAAAAGCTGTCACTGTTCAAAAATGAACGAATGTGCGAATATAAAACCCACTTTAACTCAATCAGACTTTCTTCAACAGGTAGTATGTGACAGTGACCTGACAGAACACGAAACCAAAAATACTCTCAAGTTAAAACACATTTAGTTCATCCTAAAAATAACAAATCCTGATGACTTAAAACAGTATAGTTGCTCTTAGAGGATCTTAGTGAGTGAATTTAAATAATAAGCAAAGCATAGAACATGCCAGCGGTCACTATATTAAACGACTCGACACAAACCCAATCAATATAAACACAATAAAAGCACTTAAATATAAGCAGAACAATCATTCATGCTGTTTTCATGTACGCACCCAAACTGAAGCCTTTTCAACGAGGCACTATAGTACGATTCCACATTGGCGTTATATACTGTTCGGTAACTCTTTCCCTATCTTTAAAGGTGAAATAAACACAGACTTTGACATTCTCAGACTCATTAGCAGTTACATTCAGAGTGATGTTTTTTTCAGTCTATCCTCTATGTGCATTTAAGAACGTGACATGTGATGACACTATTGCTTTTAGTGCTGGACTGGCACTGATGACATCACTGAGGTTTCCTGCCGTTCAGCAGCCTCTTTTATCCAGACACAGGCGGAGGGGGGACCTCTGCCGAATCGCTCTGGGAAACGCGGTCCCGGCTTTAGGATGCTGTGAGGGTTTTACCGCATTTTGTAGTCGTGAGAGATGGCGGCGTCGCAGAGCTGTCCTTTGAAATCCAACTCAAAGGTGAAGTCTAAGTCACGCTGAAACAGAGCAGAGAAAGATATTTCAGTGTTTTGTATCATTTGGGTTTTTCTTTGCAGTGTATTTACTATTGGTTTAATTTACAAGTAGGTTTCAGAGAAAAGGACAAAAGCCACCAGAGGGCCTCAGCACACTTCCAATTGAAAATAAGACAAAACAAGCTTAAAAACAGAACAAATAAGCAAATTATTTCTTATTTTAGGGCATTATAATACAATACAAATACTGTAAATACGAATGCAAAGTATCAATTTAATAAATAATCAAATTATTAATTGAATAAATATAATAAAAATCTGGTTAAACATGCTATTTGCGACAAACAAAATAAGCTAAAAGTCACTGAAATTTATGGCATTTAAAAAAAAATCTTTTCTGAAACGTAGGTTTTGTGGTAAAAATACATTTTCTTAAGGTTTTTAGAAATTGTATTAATTTCAGTGACTTAGATTATGTTGTTAGTCTTGAGAATAGCTTGTTTAATAGCACAATGTTTAAATTATATTTATTAGAAGATTTGCAATAATTTTGAAAGATTTTATTAGCGTTAATATTTGCAAATACAGTATTTCCAAAGGGGGAAGCATGATGGCTTAAATAATTAAAATAAGACAAAACAGGTTTACAATAAAAATAAAATAAGCAACTAATTTCTTATTTTAGTTCATTATAAGTTAATGCAAATATTAAAATCTTTCAAAATCATCGAACATCTTCTAATGAATCTAATTTTAAAATTGTGCTATTAAATGTGCTATTTACAAGACAAAGTAAGCTAAAAGTCACTGAAATTAATTTAATTTTAAAATATCTTTAAAAATGTAGGTTTTGTTAAAAATACACTACAGTCCTTTCATCAAGTTCCTAAATATTTTACCAGTTGCATGCTGCTATTTGCAAATAATTAAGTTAATAAAATCTTTCAAAATTATTGAGCATCTTCTACTAAATATCATTCAAAAATATTTAAACATGTTATTTCCAACAAATAAGGTAAGATAAAAATCACTGAAATGTATTGCATTTTTAAAGACAAAAAATATTTACAAAAATATATTTTAAAATGTTTTTAAAAATGTTATTAATTTCAATGACTTAAAAAATGTTTTGCTATTAAACATGCTATTTGCAAGACAAACAAAATAGCAGAAATATTATCTTACACCAAGTTGAATATCTGATCAGTTACATGCTGCTATTTGCAAGCTGGCCCAAAACAATGTAACATGAGATGCAACAAAGTTAAAATATGAAATGTGTTTCATGTTTTAAATTGTTAGTCCTAAAACTATTTTTATGAAAACACATTTTTGCAATATTTTTTTAGTTTATTCTAAGATTTTTAGATTGGAAGTTGCTGTTTGCAAGATGGCATAAATTGATTTAAAATAAGACAAAAAAAGGTGACGAAAATGAAAAAAATATATATATGATGAAAAAATAATTCAGTCTACTTCAAGTTCAAAAATAATTTAATTTAATTTAATTTAATTTAATTTAATTTAATTTAATTTTTAGTATATTAAATTAAGACAAAAATTCCAGCATTTTATTTACAGCTGAATAACTACAAAAAATATCCTGTGGGGGCTTCAAATTTTGCATTTGACAACCGACGTCCTTGGAGTCAAAATGTTTGACAGCCACTGTTCAGTATCAGATTTCCCACCTTCACCATTGACAGCCTCACCTCATTATTCTCATTGGGCCTCACAGTGATGCTGCCCAGTATTTCCTCTCCCCTGCGCACAGTTAAATAATCCTCCAGATAAAACACTGTCTGCTTCCAGTGAGTGCTGGGTGCGTCTGGGGCTGGAAGTCAATATACGACAATATACAGTTGAAGTCAAAATTATAGAGCAATGAATTTTTCACAATATTTCCTACAATTCTTCAGGAGAAAGTCTTATTTGTTTTATTTTGGCTAGAATAAAAGCAGTTTTTAATTTTTTAAAAACCATTTAAGGGTCAAAATTATTAGCCCCCTTAAGCAATATTTTTGACTGTCTTCAGAACAAACCATCGTTATACAATAACTTGCTTAATTACCCTAATTGAAATAATTAAGTATTTAAATTGCACTTTAAGCTGAAATTGGGGAATAATATACAGGGGGGCTAATAATTTTGACTTCAAGTGTATAACAACATACAACAACAGCTCACTTAGTACTGGATTCATCTGAAGAAGATAATTATAAGACACACAATAAGTGACATACCAGTGGAAAAGCCAGTCTTCTTGTGACACTTGGTGAACTCAATGTTAAAATACGTAACGAGAGCATGAACGTAATCGTTTCTCTGAATCTGCAGACAGAAAGCTGAGGTGAACGACAAATCCTCCGTCTTCACTGTGTAAATGTCCACCTCCTGAAAGAAATACATCACATATATCACACTTTAAAGAATATTCAAATAGAGATTATGACTGGCTTTCATATTTGTACTAACAAAGTTCTTTTGACGATCGGCCATGAAATACTTTAGCTGTGATGTAAGCTGAATGTGGTTTATGTTATATAGCCTTAACCCACACATCAGGACAGATCCTGTTTCAAAGACTATATTGTTTGGCTGTGGGTATATATTTGTGCCCGTATAAGTAGAGAAGTTGGCACAAGCATTGGCCTTGGTGAACAAAGATCCTCTTAGGCTTTGTGTGAAGAACAGATGAGTGGCAGCATTGACCCTTTCATTTGTTCAGTTCAGCCTTTCATTCAGTAAAGCTCACAGAGACTCATTCTGCTCTTCAAAGAGACTCAACCCTCAGGTGACTCAATGAAAACACAGACTTCTCTTTCAGTATGTTTTCTTTCTTTCTTTCTTTCTTTCTTTCTTTCTTTCTTTCTTTCTTTCTTTCTTTCTTTCTAAAAATCTTTCTTTCTTTCTTGCTAAAAATCTTTCTTTATATTATTTAAAAACATTATGTATTTTTGAGACAGTTTTGTATTAAAAGTCTTGTTAAAATCTTTTTTCTGTCTTTTTATTATTTCCAAAAGAGTATGTAGTATAATAAGATTAAGTATTATAATACTTGTTTTAAAAGTCTTGTTGAAAACATTTTTTCTCTTTCTTTCTTTCTTTCTTTCTTTCTTTCTTTCTTTCTTTCTTTCTTTCTTTCTTTCTTTCTTTCTTTCTTTCTTTCTTTCTTTCTTTCTTTCTTTCTTTCTTTCTTTCTTTCTTTCATTATTATTATTATTATATAGTATATTATAAAAGTATATTATCAATAATATTGGTGTTTTTGTATTAAAAAAATAAAAACATTTTATAAAATTTTTTATATATTTTAATTTTTTTTAAATAAATTTTTAATAATAATAATTATATTTCTTATAAACTCCAAGAACACATGAAAACAACAACAAGCAATACATAAATTTGTAGCAGTACATATTTAACGCGACAGATAAAATATTTTAAAATAGTAATAAATAACTATACATAAACAAACAAATAAAATAATAATATATTAGTATATAAAATAAAGATTTATTTTTTAATACTATTACAGAAAACTATGAACTAAACTACAAAATGTAGACCATGTCGTTTGTATCTAAAACAAAACAGAAGATAAAGGTGGATTTTTAAAAGCTATGTAGTGTATTATAAGTATATTGTCAATATTATTATTATTTTTTTATATTATTTTTTGTAGTAGAATATTTTTTTTCTTTCTATTATTTATAAAAATATTATGTAGTATTAAAAGAGAGGATCACATTTTATTTTGATGGTTTGTTGAATTTAAGTTACATTGCATCTTCATGCCAACTACTTCTCATTAGATTATAAGTAGACTGTTAGGTTGGGGTTAGGGTTAGAGTAAACTGACATGTACTTGCAAAGTTTCTTATAGTCAGTTAAATGTCTTTTGAAGGAGCAGTATCAACAGATATTAAGCAGACATTATACTACTCAAATAGACCATCAAAATAAAGTGTTACCAAAGAGTGTTTTGTCAATAAGATGGGTGTTTTGTATTGAAAGTGTAGTTCCTTTTTTTATTTCCTTTTTATGCCTGACTTTATTTCTCACAGTTACATCTTTTAACTCTCATTTTTTATATATATCTAGAAATTCCCCCAAACAACAAGTCATAATATCAACAAATAAAGACAGAATAGCAGGGAAGCCTATAAACATGAAACTGTGAGAAACAAACCTATAATTCTGAAGAAAAATACGCAAGATCAGAACTTCAAAGACCTAGATCTCAACAATTATGACTTTATATCTTGCAATCTTGTCCTTTTTCCCCTTAGAAAAGTCAGTATGTGTTTCAGAGTTGAGCATAGAGGTCAAAATGAAGTGAAATAAGATCAGAATTGTGAGAAACCTAATAATATTGTAAGGAAAATAAAGACAAATCTAATCAAATTCTGATTTGACATACACTGTAAAAAATCCTACTGCCTTAAAAAAATTTTTATCAAATGACCCTTTTTAGTCATTTCAACTTACATTAATCAAACTGACTGAAAATAATAAGCTAAACTTTATATAACTTAAAAAATTGAGATGAAACCTGATTAAATTATTAAAATAAGTTAAAGCAACATAAAAATATCTGTTGTCTTGATATAAACAGCCATAATAAGAAAGAAAAAGCCAGAATTATGAAACATTAGACAAAGAACGTTAGAATATTTACATATGTACGCAAAAAAGTTGCAATTACATTTCTTCTGTGTTCAAAAAATCAGCATCCATAGTATGGCCTTTAAGTCAATTTTATTAGCAGAGCAAAAGCTTCAAAATATGATATAATTAGCATGAAATCCCACAAGGACTGACTTCTGCTGGCTAATTTAAATGAATGATCGGTGCTAGTGCATGTGTTGAGATGAGCGCACGTTACCACACTGTCATCAGGCGGCCCTTTACTGTGAATTATTCTGTTATATAACACCCACGCTACATGTGTTCAGCAGTGGCCTATCACACAGTCGGTTCAGATCAGATCTCGCTCACACATACACATAAGAGCCCAAACGGTACCTTAACAAGGCAGGAATTGGTAACGACTTGTTTAGGATCTACTATGTCCACCAGGGGCTCCATCATGGCAACATTTCGGATGCACGTCATGTCAAATCCATAGACGTTTTCCCACCCTGAAAGCACATTTGAAGATATTTCAGATGGAAAATGGGCTTGAAAGGTTGAAAAATCTGTCTTGGCTGTGTCTGGTCGCCTTCATTTGGACCTAAAATAGACTTGTGCCTCCTCTGTGTCTGGCAGCATTTGATTACATTCGGCCGAAACGAATCTCACTCTTCCATCCAAAAACTAGAAGGAGGCAGTGGAGGGGATGGAGAAAAGAAAAGCTTTTGCTGCGGGGGAGTGATAAAATTCAACAGGAGTTTTTTTTTTTTTTTTCTTAATTTCTTATTTGTAGGATAAATAAATGCAAGGGATTCAGAAAAAAATATATTAGGGAATAGTAAGGAGATATATTATTAAATGGTTTATAAGTGTGTGTATATGTGCTTGTGTGTCTGTGTGTGTGTTTGTGCTTACAGTGAATTTTGAAGTCTTTGTACTGTCGATCTTCAATGGCAACCACATATAATGTCGCTCTGTCTGGAAACATGAAACCACCAGGTTTCTAAAAAAGAAAAATAGAAGTTCAAGTTAAAAAATCCAATCATTTTAAGTTATTATGATATAAATATGATTAATAATAATTACATATAATGATTGTTTTTAAATGATTTATATATTTTATTTAAAACTACTTTTACATTTTTTTTTGATAATTTATAATTATTATTAGACAATGATCTACTTTGTTATCTTAAATATTTTAAATATTTAATGTTTTATTATTCATATAAATATATGAGGTCATAATATAATATAATATAATATAATATAATATAATATAATATAATATAATATAATATAATATAATATAATATAATATAATATAATATTTAAAATAATCTATTATTATCCAATTTTTTTACAAATTCAAAACTAATTTGAAAAAATATTATTATGTATTTATATTTGTTATTATAATGTTATTTTTATATTATTATTATTATTATTATAAATATTTTTATTATTATATATTAAAAATAACACTATGATGTCATAAAACTAAATATTTTCAAATAATTATAATACATATAATAATGTATTATATACAATTTATTACAACATATTTTCAAGTTATTATAATAATTATATTAATGTATTACTTTTCATATTATTATAATAACATTACCATTTGTTAATATGACTTAATATAAATTTTTGATTAGTGTTTATTTGCTAACATTCATTTCGGAATTACAGCTTACGGGTTTGATATAAGCAAATATTAAATGAATCTGAGCTAATATCAACTATGTAATAATATAAGAAAATAATAAACTTTGTATTAATATAATATAATATAATATAATATAGTATAATATAATATAATATAATATAATATAATATAATATAATATAATATAATATAATATAATATAATATAATATAATATAATATAATATAAACAATCTAGTATGACTCTTTAATATCTTTGATGACGCACTAAAGCATTATCACATCACAGGATAGCACAGAAACTGGCTGAAATTTTAGGTAAACTACCCTCGTATTACATTTTAATCCACAACAATGCATTCCTGGCATAAGCACGATTATATTCCAATTATTCCAGTGACTTCACATCATTCTTTCTTTTCCTTCCTGTTCAATGGACCATAAAAATAACCCCAGGGTGAAACAATGTCTTGGCACCAACACAATAGTTCTATAAAAAAATTTAAAAAATTCTCTAACAAGCCACTTGTCCTCCGGACCAAATTGTCATTCAGTGGTAGACATTCATCAGACCGGCCACTCATTTCCATTATAAATGATCATTTTCAGCCCGGACACATGCTTCACATTCTAATTAGTCAAATAACCTTGGCCTTGAGACAGAAAACTCATGCATGCACACACAGACACAGACTGACCAGCCATTTGTCTCTGGCATAGATGACAGTGTTGAGCATGGACTCGTAGAACAGACAGTAACCCATCCACTCGGAAATGATGATGTCCACCTGATCCACAGGCAGTTCCGTCTCCTCCACCTTGCCTTTAAGGATCGTAATAACTGCAAGATGCACGAACACATTAATATGAGAGGCAGTATGGTTCTGTCCAACATTTAAATTTAACCTATGGTCAGTTTTAATCTTGCATAAATATTTGAACCATGTTTGTTACCCATTTAAGTAGATTGAACATAAAACAATTGAGTCCCCCCCCTCAAAAAAAAAAAACAGTAATTGAGTTGTTTCAGCTCATTTTAAATAAGTAGTTAGCTCAAATAAATACAGTTTGCTGCTTGTTCAAACTATTTATTTCAAATGAGCTGAATCAACACAGTTCTTACGTGCTTTTTTAGAACAACTTAATTGTTTTATGTTCAGTCCACTTAAAATTTGTAAAAACAATTAAGTTAACCTAATGAATTTGAGTTGGGACAACATGAAGGAATTGTGTGGAACCCTGCATTTTTTACAGTGTGTGAACAAACAGCAAACCTCCTTTTTGAGTGCACACATTTTCTTGGATTCGGAGGTAAATGTTTGATGCTCACAATGTTGTTCTTGGAAATCATTTAGCCAAAATATCATGATAACTGTCTTTAATATTTCTGATGCATGGTATAATGGTATTGGTTGATGAATGGATATTCTTAATGCTGTCGTTAATGACGCAATAAGAAAACCAATTATTGGTGGATGTATCATGGATTGTCTCAAAAATATATATATATATATATATATATATATATATATATATATATATATATATATATATATATATATATATATATATATATATATATATATATATATATATATATATATATATATATCCCAAAAATAGATGTAAACATGGTTATATAGTGAGACATGAGATTATGTTATAATATTTAATTGATAATTTCAGCTTATCTTTTTATTATTATAAATATAAGTAAATTAATAAAATGCTAACAAATGACTATAAAAACCCTGATGCAAGTCACTCCATGTTTTTTTGTTTACTTATAAATAAATATCACATTTCAGAAATCACATGGGTTACAAAAATATGCATTTAGTCACTAAAAAAATAACAATGTAATACCTGATTTGACTGATGTGTTTCCTCAAGGTTTTCTTTATCATGTATTCTGCAATGCTCACCTTTTTCCCCCATTTTCCCAAAGACAAGAGGTAATTTCCAATGAATGTCTGCTTGTGTGTGTTCTTCAATACATGGCTTATATTCTAGCACAGGTGTCAAATCAATTCCTGCAGCTCTGCACAGTTTTGCTCCAACCCCAAACAAACACACCTGATCCAAATAATTGAGGTCTTCAGAAAGAGTCTTAAACACCTTGATTAGCTGCATCAGCTGTGTTTGATTAGGGTTGGAGCAAAACTGTGCAGAGCTGCAGGAATTGAGTTGACACCTGTGGTTTATAGGGATTAATATGTCTATGGGAAATTCCCACACTGATAACTATAGAACAAGCATGTGTGTATGTGTATGTGCGTGTAGCAGTGACTCCCTCACGCTGACTCAGGCTCCTCACTAGCCTGCTGTTCTCCAGTGTTAATGAGAGCTGCTGTGGACAACTGAACAACAGCTTCTACCATCACACCGAACACAGTGTCAGCTACAGGAAGTGACTCTGCTGCTTCCTGTGTCATGGCACTCCACTTGCCAGCAGAAAAAAATGTATGACTCTGCTATTCCGTACAAGAATGCAGATCAAACCTAAACACTGTCCTGTGCCTAACATCAATGTAAATCTTACCGCTGTCCAGATGATTCGACTTGATGATTTTCTCCGAATACTCTGATATGCTGGAGCATTCGATCTACAAGACAAGATGATAATTAGCAATGATAATTAGCTTAATTACCAATTTTACCTATTGATACAGGTGTATGAAATGCAAATGAACCACAATTGCAAGTTGACGCATGCTAGATGGATGAACAGCATTTAACTGATTGGTTTTGTGTTTGTATTCAAAGCAATGTATTGAAATATGCTGTCTGTATTAGGGTTGTCATGATATTGGAATTCGATACCAATCAATACTGAAATTTGGGTGCTCCGATTTCCCCCACAGTCCAAACACATGCGCTATAGGTAAATTGAAGGATCTAAATTGGCCATAGTGTCTAGTGCATATGAGAGAGTGTATGGGTTTTCCGGTACTGTGATGCGGCTGGAAGGGCATCTGCTACATGAATAAATATGCCAGAATATTTGTTGGTTGGAAAATGAATGAATTAATGTAAAATGTGTTTTGCTATCAAATCCATTAAAGACATGGGCTGCGTCCGAAACCGCATACTTCCATACTATATAGTACGCTAAAATCAGTATGCGAGCCGAGTAGTATGTCTGAATTCATAGAATTCGAAAATCAGTAGGCGAGAAGTACCCGGATGACTTACTACTTCCGGCGAGATTCTGAAGTGCGCATCCCATGCACGCTGCGCTATCCCATAATGCCCCGTGAGAGAATTCATGAATGGAAGTGAGGCGACGCCACTGACGCAGGTAGGTCACGTGACCATGACAAAATGGCGGATGTAGTACGTCCGAATTCCATTCATACTTTTCAAATTCATACTGTATAGAACGTACTCTTCTAACGGCTGAGTAGTACGTTTAAATTCAAATGCAGTACCTACTGAGTAGTAGGAGGTTTCGGACGCAGCCATGGTTCACCCAAAGATGAAAATGTCCTCAACATTTACCCACATTTAAGTAGTTCCAAACTTTTATGGTTTTATTTCTTCTGTTGAACACAAAACAATATAAAAATCATTCATATAGGAACACTAAGAAAGTAAATGGCTGATTTTTGCAATAGGCCTTATTATATCTTTCTTTGTGCTCAACAGAAGAGACTCAAACAGGTTTGAAACAATTGCATGATGAGTAAATAATCCTTTTTTTGAGCGAGCTGTTCATTTTAGATGTACTCTGTGAACTCTTTCTGCTTGTATTTTTGCTCTGGACAGAAAGTGAGTCTTTTTTTAACTTATTGTAGAATAGAAAAGATGAAAAACGACTAAAACTGGACCTAGTGGGTGGATCAATGGAGTGTTATCTAACTACAGAGCAGAAGCACAGTAAGGCTATTGATATTATCAGTACACTCTCCCACTCTGTCTCTCTCCATAGACATACAGATACTTTGTGATAAAGACACACACTTTGTGATGAAGACAGAGCTGTGCAGTAATGCCTGTATGTTAGCATCTAACTCTTAATGAGTAATTTAAGTCCTCACCCCGTACACATGCTTGGCTCCTGCCTTGGCAGCAAACATGGAGAGGATTCCAGTTCCGCTGCCCACATCCAGAACGATCTTATCCTTGAAGATGTGTTTATTGTGATACATGGAGTTCCTGTAAGTCAGCGTCCTCACCTCATCCTTTAGCATTTCCTGTTGAGAGGTGGAGGGAAAACATTTTAGGCAGATTAATGCATTTCTTTTTCTTTTGCAAATTGGAAAATTGCAGTACTTAGTAGATAATGTGTTAGTAAGTTATGATTTGGCATATTTTTTAGTCTTTTAGGTTAAAATTGAAACTTTTTGGTCACTTTATTTTAAGCTACAATTCCCACTATTAACAAATGACTCAGAATTTGCGGCTTATTAACGGTTAGTAAGGTAGTAGTTTAGGGATTAGGTAGGATTAGCCATGTAGAATAAGATCATACTTTATAAATGCAAACAAACAGCCAGTATCTTGATAATAAGCAGGCAATAAAGCCAGAAGTTAACAGTTTTAGACTTTTTTGAAGTTTACATGGAGATTATAATAGTATTGCTTTCTATAACTTGAACTTGGAAACCTGTTAATGGAAGTTTGCAGTTTTAGGAGAACAATATGCTGTTGTTAAGTAAATAAATGGCTAACACATCATTTTACACCCCATTTTTTAGTTGAATGTGGTATCACATGAAGAGTAAACCCTCAGTCTTTTGTATGCTGTACACTTTGTACACTTAAAATAATAATACATAAGGAAAAAGTAATATATTTAAAAATAATCATTTATTATTGTGATGAACATCTGTATCCCAGCATCATCACACTTCTTCAAAATTTCACATGATCCTTTATATATCATTTTAATATACCTTTTAGTATACTATAAAGAACCAAAAATGTACTATAAAGTAAACAAAGGACTGCAAGAAAATATATTCTCTTGAAATAGAAACATTTGTAACATAATTATCCGTATTGCTTACTTTAATCACTTTAATTCACAATTTTTGTATTACCTTCTTTTAAAAATATATAAAAATAATATAAAATAAAATAAAAATTAAATTAAATTAAATAAAAAAAATAATAAATAAAAAAAAAACAAATAAATAAAAATAATGATAATAATCTGGTAAACATTTACAATCAGGTTGTATTAGTTAATACATTTACTGACATGAACACACAATGAACAATTAATATATTACAGTCTTTGTTCATGTAAATTAAGATTAATAAATGAAAATACACTTGTTCGTTATTAGTTCACGATGCATTAACTAATGTTAGCAAGCATGAATTTGATCGTTAATAATGCATTACTAAATGTTGAACTATGATTTATAAATGCTGTACAAGTATTATTCATACTTAGTTCATATTAGTAAATAAATGAACTAATGAAACCTTATTGTAAAGTGTGACCAATAATCTTATAGTGCATTAGCAGTATTTAGGCTAGAGTACATAATTTGGTGCAGTTTGAATCCTTGACTTTTATCCCTCATTTCTGGACCTTTTTTTCCCTTGGAGTCCTATGGAGGACAATATATAGGACACAAAGCACAGTGTCTCCAGGATTCTTTTTATAGAGACAGGTCTCCATTTATCCTGCTGGGATTAACTGATACACATCTTTCCAACCAGCCCTCCCAGCGCTCTAATTCTCTCTCTCTCTCCCTTTTCTTCCTCTCTTTCCCCATCTCGCTATCGTACTCTTGTCCTTCTTTTTCAGCCTTATCAAGAACTGTTCTTTTATCTACAGACAGATCCAATTTGACCATCGTGCTCTGAATGTGCTGATATCAAAGACGTGCATTCGCTTCTTCCTGAATGAGATTGGGAGATGGTTTCAATGACATTTTTAAGTATGTTCTTGAATGGTGGTACAAGTTATATCCACCTATTTTCAATGCGCCATGATTCTTTGTGTGAATTATGGGAGTAAGTTATGCATACAATAAGTGATGTCATAATGTAAGTCATTAAGTGTCATCACAGTTCATCCACTGAATATTAAACTTATTAGAGTGAAAATATATTGAATAATGGCAAAAACCTCAAAACATGTTGATTATTACCGTATACCAGTGTTTCTCAATCACGTTCCTGGAGGATCACCAGCTCTAAACATTGTCTATGTCTCCTTAACTAAACACACCTGATTCAGATCCTCAGCTCATAAGCAGAGACTGAAAGACCTGTATAAGACAAAGGAGACATCCAAAACATGCAGTGCTGGTGGTCCTCCAGGAATGTGGATGAGAAACACTGCTGTGTACTATATAGATTATATAATCTGGAATAACAAAACACTGAATTTAAATTGTGACTTGGCCACATATATGCTTTTAATATTATATTTGCATGTAATAGAGACTAATCAAACTCCTGATAAATGTTTTTTTTATTAAATTAATAGCACCCGATTTAACTCAATGTTTAAGAAAGTCCATATTTGATCCAATTTAGGTTTCAATAACCTGACATTTCATTTCATTTGATTTTAGATTTATTGAAAAAAAAAAAAACTTTTAGCAGAAAAAGCTGTTTGATTTTCAGATTTAATCAGTCTTTTTATTGTCATTGTTTTGCTAGGTTTGTTTATTGAAAATATATTTCATTTTAAATATGAAGAATACTAATAAAAATACTAAACAAATAAAAATTAATTGAGAAAAAAGTGAAATTATATTGAATAATGACTTGAGTGTTGCATTTCACCAGGTTATTTCTTTTTCTACTCTTTTAGCTAGACAAGCCACTCTTATTAAATGGAGACAGATGATTCCTCCATCACATGACATGTGGATCCGAGAAATCTTTAGTTACATAAAACTTGAGAAATTAAGATGTTTACTTTCAGGATCTCTCAATTTTTTTACAAGACCTGGAACCCTGTTTCAGACTATATCAAAGGCGTACCCTGTTCAGTTGATATCAGATCTTTACACAGTCTTTTTACACAGTAATTAATTGGAAAGGGGAAATATTGACACCTTAATGTGAACATTTCCATTTTTATAGTAAATTGCTCATTTATTTTTTTTAATAATTTCTTATAATTTTTCTTTTCTTTTTTATTTATTATTATTGATTTTTTTTCTTTCAGAGGATATGTTTGTTTATAATTCATATACTAATTTATTTTATTTTGAGGGGATAGTGGGACAATAAGAAAAATAAAACAGTCTATAATTTTTCTATGTTGCATTGTCTTGTTAACACCAAATAAAATAAAAAATAAAAAATAAAGATAATTAATAATGGCTAAAACTATAAATAAACATGCTGATTATTACTGTATACTGCATAGAAAATATAATCTGGAATAGCAAAATTATTGAATTTAAAATGAGATTTGGCTACAGATATGCTTTTGATTTTAATATCAGATTAAAATACCAAACATTATTGTCATGAAGCATAAAAATAAAGCACAATGCCAAACTTACCTCCCATTACCTCCGGTTTTCCTTATGCAAATAGTTTATTTGTGGTGCACCCTTATTATTTTATATCATTTGTTTCAGTTTCAACCCAATTCTGTCATTTCAACCCAATTCTGCATGTGAGATTGGCAAACCCAGTGTTTCTCAACCACATTCCTGGAGGACCACCAGCTTTGCACATTTTACATGTCTCCTTAAGCAAACACACCTGATCCAGATCATTAGCTTCTGGATCAAAGTCTGGAAGAGCTGTAATGAGTGTGACAGACAAAGGAGACATCCAAAACATGCAGTCCTAGTGGTCCTAAAGGAATGGAGTTGAGAAATGAACAAACCCAACTCCTGGGTAAACTTAAATAGGATATAATTAAATGAATAGGACCAAATTTAACTGAATGTTTAAATTAGTCTATATTTTACCCAATTTGGGTGTAAATAATCCAGCATTGTTTAGAGTTTTTCTTAATCTGAAAGTGCAACCCATAAAATCAATCTCTGTGATCAAAAACAACTTGATAGTTAAGATATAAACACAGACAAGCAAGAGACAAGTTCAAAAACTAACCCCAAAACTCCATCCAATTACCTCATGAATTCCAAAGTGGGCATAAGAGTCGAAATAGTAATCTCGAGATGTCATCTCCTCTGGGTTGAGCAGTTTGGCCATCTTTCCTCGGCCGGGGCAGGCAGAAAGGGCAGAGACGTGTGGCGTGTGTGGAGGGTGAGGAGGGACATGATGAACTGAGGTCACTGGTTTTGGTAGTGGAGATGGTTGTAGGGACTGGGACGAGGGGATGCTGGAAATACTTTGCTGCTGCTGATGCTGAGGTTGCTTGTGTTTTTGCTGCTGCTGCTGCTGGTCAAGACAAGAGCATAATAATCTGCAAAGGCTCACTGGGATTCAATAAGTGTATTTACATATTTGGCAGACAGTTTTATCGGAAACAGCTCATACTGGGTTTAAAGTACACGTGTTATTGGTTTGTGCTGCCCTTGGGTTTTTAAGCGCACGACCTTGGTGTTGTGAACATGATGTTCTACTGTTAAAAGAGCTATTTATTTATTGGAAATTTGCCTTAAAATGAATTGTTATTTTATTTAAGTTTTTTTTTTTAATTTGCAGAAAAACCCTTATGGTTTTCAGCTTTATTTAGTGCTTTTTATTTTGTAAATACCCTTTTTTGTAGATTTTTTTAAATGCATCTTGAATGAAGCTTTTAAATAGTATTTGCAGAAAAAAGGCTCACGATTTTTATCTTTATTAGGCCTTTTTATTGTAATTTTTTTGTTTATGAATTCTAAAACACGTCATTTTAAATATGATGAATGTACCAAAAAATTTAAACATCAGAAACTAATTGAGAATAAAAACACAAGTAGACAATTAAGAGAATTAGAAAACTATAGTCATTTTAAATATAATTTAATGAATAAATATTACACACACACATACAACAAATGTATTTTATGTAATAAATAAATAAGGTCAAATTTTAATTTAGAAAATAGAGCAATAAAACAATTATTTTATTCATATAATAAATAAATAATGTCCAAATGTGGGAAAAATACATTATTAAATTGGAACACATTACTTAAAAGACTGTAAAAACAGCAAAAACAGAACAGACAGACAGAGGGATAGAAAGACAGACAGACAGACAGACAGACAGACAGACAGACAGCCTGACAGACAGACAGACAGACAGACAGACAGACAGACAGACAGACAGACAGACAGACAGATAGATAGATAGATAGATAGATAGATAGATATAGATAGATAGATAGATAGATAGATAGATAGATAGATAGATAGATAGATAGATAGATAGATAGATGTCAAACAATTAGTGATTGCGATAAAAAAAAAACATGACAGACAGACAGACAGATAGATGTCAAACAATTACTCATTGCTATAAAAATACTTGTGTAAAACAGCAAAGCAGACAGACAAAATACACTACATGAACGTTTATCACCCTGTTTTTGTGTTTTCCCCCATCTTGCTATTCATGTTTCACCTTTCTATCCACGGCTTCTCTTCTTTTGATGCCTCTATTACCAACGCCAACATTAAAATTAGGTTTGCAAAGGTGAATATGCTAATTAGCCGGGGAGGGGGGCAAAATACTGCAGCACCAAGGACAGCGCTCAGCCGGTGACCCAACAGAACACATATAAGAGGAACTGAGTGTTTTTTAACCAGCACACGAGTAACTTTATCGACTTATAGCTACAGAATCAGGCTAATTTGTTGTCTTTTAGGTTTCCATTAACATCTATCATTATATGTCTTCTTAATCTTCATTCAACTTGTCTGCATCCTAAATATTAATATGAGCTCTGCATTTTGACGTTGGACGCGGTGTTTGATCTCGCCAGGACTTGTTTTCCTGCTCTGCCGCACTGGTGTTTAGTCTGCATAGTCATACACATCCCGGGCACTGATTTGTATGACCTCCAAATCAACGTGTCATTATGCACGTATTTACGCATTAATAAGATACTAAAACGATTCACACGCGATTTGCAATGGTACATGTCAATTTTTATACGTGCATTGATGTTTAAACCATGGCTTAAGGAGTCTTTGACTTACCTCCGTGCTCTCCGCCTCCGCCATCTTTCTCCGCAGGAGCAGACACCGCGATGAGTGCCTCAGTCCCATACGAGCCAACGGGATCCGGATTAACTCGATGAGGGCAAGTGTTCTCGCTAAATCTCCTAGAAAAGTTTCAAAACGCGCTGCAATAGGCAATACTCGGTGTGCGCTTTGAAACGAGCCATTTGTTAATTTGCAAAGCGTTTAATAAACAGTAAATGCCTAAAAAGAGACTAATAGGGAAATTGTCATAAAGACTTAGCAGATAGTCCTCGAACTTCACTATTCCTACTCCTATAATGAAAACCCATCGTGTAAAAAGTTCTACCGGAGGTTCTGAGCGCCACTTGGAGACCAGTTGATCCGCGCCGCTTCAGCATCCACATCACCTGGCGCTGCGCATCTCCGCGTTACCTGTGCTTGGACAGATCAGATGCATGTTTCATTTAAGCTTGCCATGGTGATCCTCTGTTATCTGATTTTTGAAATCCTTGTCGTTTGGTTGTGGACGGTCAGATGCGTCTGGAACGAAGCGTAAAGTTGGAGAGACTGCTGACTGAACTGGAGCGCAGCGAGTGCAGAACTGGAGCGGTATCAGTAGCTGAATTAGTGCCTCCCACACAACTATCGCACCTCCACTTTCTCAAAATAAAGGACACAAGGCCGATTGCATTTTAATCCATTTCAAGGCTGAACTTATTCAGACAGACGTGTGCAGACGCTTTTATCCGAAGCGATGCACATTATAAGTTCTTGTATAGCTTCTGGGAATCGAACCCTTAACCTTGGTGCTGCTAACGTCATTTATATCCTGTTAGAGCTGGTATTGTTTGAAATAATATTGAAGAAACAGCTTCACAGATATCTGTATATAAAATAAAAACATTTTTTTTTAATTTCGAAAATGGGCATTTGCTGTAAATTCTACTTGTTTTGTTGTTGTTAAGTAGAAAAAAGTGGCCTTTGGTGATTCATAAAGTGCAAGTTTGAGAGACAACAAACCATATACCATTTTACAAACCATAGACCATTTTAAAGGGATGTAAACAAAAACAATAGTCCCAAAATGTTGCCTCTTTTAATTCCTATAGCTTCCTAGAATCCAAAAAGTGCCACATATTAATAAATAATGTTATGATAGCTGCTTTAACATTGTTATGATTAAATTGCCTCTTGTTACAGCTATGAAATAGTTTGATAACAAGTAGGAAATGTTCATGGGCCAATGACATGGCCACACTGAAATGGTCTATAGAGGCAAAACAAGAGTAATACCTGTGGCTCCTGATGATACTATGAATCTTATGAAGAAAAACTATCAATCCAAGCAAGAAATTGAACATTATTTTTTACATTATAAAACATGTTTATTATTACTAAAACATCTTTAGAATTAATGCAAACATTGTAAGTTGTGTTATGTAGTTTTTATGCATATTTGTCTGAGCGCATGTAGAATCATATTCTGTCTTTACTAGATACATTTTTATATGATTTATTTGAGTAATTTCAGCATTTATTTTTGCAATATCACTTTTATTATCGCTTAACAAATCACGATAATTCAGCCATTAATATAAAGCTACAATCTAGTCATTAAAATACTTTCTTTTTTTAGTTTACTCGGTGTAAAATGCTACATATATACAGCTAAAATAATTGCATTTCTTAAAATAAAATAAACATTTTCTGAGATATATAAACAGAGCCTAAATAATATAAAAGGTAATAACCACACTTATTATTGTTTGAAGTAATGTTATTTATAATAGGCAGGGAAAACCAAAAACCAAAAAAAAAAAATAATAATAATTCACTACATTATTTTAACTTAGGAAGAATCTAGAGATTAATTCATGCAAGGACAAACAGATTCAAAAACAGTTTTTTAATCACACCCTCGGCTTGTCCCGGCAGTCCCAATAACCTCAGCCAATCACCAGTCCCCACACACCACACATGTTAACCTGAATACAGCCCGCACCTGCAACCCCAATCACAAACTCACCATAAAGTCTCATCTCCTCCAGTCACTCACTGGCTAGAATCAACGTCAGATGGTCTTCCTCATCGGCTCTCCTGTTATCTCTTTTCCTCCTCCGTGGATGTCCCCTTTTCTCCTGTAGATACAAAACAACCTGCTCAAGCAAAGTGTCTATAGTATGTGTGTTGTTGTTATTGAAGAACTGTGGACTTACCATATTGAACTTTGCTTCACCACTCACCTGCTTCACCAACAGTTGTTTGTTGATCCACTTGAATAAATTAAAAGATTTTACCTCCGTTGTCTTCCTTGTGTGACCGTGACATTTTTATCCAACCTAAATAACCGTTCTTAACGCTTCTTGAAAAAATAAGAGACTCAAGGTAATATACTTTATGTGTGTATTATGTAGTTTCTATGCATGTGTCTGAGTGCATGTAGGATCATATTCTATATTTATTTTTATACAATTTATTTAAGTAACTATAGCATTTTCTTGTTTTGCACCGACTGGAGAGCACTTTTAAATTTTGTTGTACTTTTGACAATTATAATAAAGATCCATTCCAGGGGTGTCCAAACTCAGTCCTGGAGGGCCAGTATCCTGCATAGTTTAGCTCCAATTTCAGTCAATACACCAACCTGAAAGTTTCTAGTATACCCAGAAAGAGTTTGATTAGCTTGTTCAGGTGGGTCTAATTGGGATTGGAACTAAATTATGCAGGCCACCAGCCCTCCATGGTCGAATTTGATTACCCCTGATCTATTCGATTTAATTTGATTCATTCATTTTTATTTAGTTTAATGTTCTCAATCCATTTGTCTCACCGCCTGCATCATTTTTAAACGCCAAATCTGTGCATTTATTTATGGCGAGCACCAACTTCACAAGCATCTGTTGTCTGTGTCAATCTAAGCCCACAGAGGAGTGAGTTCGCATGCATCTATACACGCACACACTCAGAGAGAAGTGTGGAATTCTCAGTTTGGAGTCATACGGCGGCCCCCTCAATGTTTTTACATGCCACCCACTCATCTGCTTGTGTAATCCCTAAAGCTAATGTAGGAGGCAGTCCTGACCAGAACACACACACATGTTGGTATTGGTAATTTACAGGGACTCTCCATAGGCGTAATGTACTTTATACTGTAAACACTGCTAATTATATGGCCCTCATATCAAACCTATGGCAAAATTTAAATGTAAGAAGGTGTAAGTCTTATTTTTAAGTAAATCAGTCATGACCTTGTAAATAACAATAAGTAAGAAAAACTAGGCCATATCATGTGATTATACAGACAAACGTCCTTGTACACCACCAAAACCAGTACACACATTTCAAGGGTGTAAAGAGCAGCATCAGACCATTCAGAAACATGTGGAATTAGCCATGTAGAGCATATTTGAAAATGTCAACGCGATAAACAAGCTCAATCAGAGCTGTTTTTCCGAGCACTCACAGTAATGGAGCTCATGGTGTGATCTACTAGACTGAAATAAAGGTACGCTCTATTGTATCCTGCTGAGAGGACTTTAAACACATGGGCTGCTCATGTATAACACTGAAGGACGGAGGCCCACGCAAGCTGAGTAATACCACACACTCGCACACTGTGTCAATCACACACACAAACACGCACACACACACTCTTAAAACATATCTAAGAGAAACTGGGGGCCGCGGACAGTCAAATACTAATTATTTCTCTGAATTTCCAAAAGCCTGTCGCTCTGTTTCTGGCACTGACAGTGTTTATGCTAAGTCAGTCTCATTGAATCTCACATATTTTGTTTGCGCTCAGTTGTTATTCCGGCTTATAAAAATATGAATGCTTTCCTACAACCTTGTCAGTGAGTTGTGAAAATGTGGTGTGTTATTATTTGTCTGAATATCATGGAAATGTTAATATTGACATAACTGCAAGAAGTAACGTTAATTAAAATAAAAATGATTTGATTTGTTTCCCAGGGATGGGTTGCGACTGGAAGGGCATCCGCTGCATAAATAACGTTCTGGATAAGCTGGCGGTTCATTCCGCTGTGGCAACCCCGGATTGATAAAGGAAGACTAAGCTGAAAGGAAAATAAATGGATGAATGATTTGATTTGGTGGCACAGTTGCTCAGTGGTTAGCACTATTGGCTCACAGAAAAAAGGTTGCTGGTTCGAGTCTGGGCTGGGCCATTTCTGGGCCATTTCTATAGAGTTTGAATGTTCTCCCCGTGTTCGAATGGGTTTCCTCCGGGTGCTCAGGTTTCCCCCTCAGTCCAAAGATATGCGCTATAAGTGATTTGAATAAACTCAATTGTTTATTCATTTTTTAAAGATCTATTTTTGGTTAAATATAACTATTTATGCGCCATTCTAATGTATAATTTTGGTTTTAACACTTTTTGGTCATATGCAGACATTAAGGGTACGTTCTGTTTCTTATTTCTCATCAAGCATGAACAAGCATTAATATTTAATAAAGCTACATGAAAGGTTGTTATAAAACTTTTTAGTTTTTAGTTCTAACATTTATAGATCATTAATAAAGACTGGACAACTTTCATTTATTCATTCATTCATTTATTCCTTTCTTTTTTTTTTTTTTTTTGGCTTAGTCCCTTTATTAATCTGGGGCTGCCACAGTGGAATGAACCTCCAGACTGGACAACTTTGAATGAACATATTAATATCACAAGAAGTTTGTTCATACTGTATGTAACTTTTAGTGAACTTTCTGAATTTCTCCAAAATTCTGAGAGTGTTCCCTGTTTGTTGTTTGCAGTGACCAAAAAGAAATGGTTTGTTTTTTAGTCGCACATCTTTATCTTTGTGCTGAAGCCGTTGTGAAGCAGCAGGGTTGTCCTTGGCCTTGTTGTCCATCTGCTAAATGAAAGACTTTTTCTGAGACTTCATGGAGGAAGTGTGTGTGTTACTAGGCTTCTTTGTGCTTTTCTTGCTCCTTTTCCCTCTCCTGTGGGTCGTTTTCATGTGTCTGCTCACGCATAAACACAAACTCTTGCTGTCCGGTGCCATTTAATGGCTTAGACGGCATGAGGACAAAACAATAAAATAACAGGGGAGCGGCAGACAAAAACCAAACACAACCAGACGTGAATCACAATGAGTCAAATTCAAACGGATAAACAACAGTTCAATAGGCTGAGATGCTTTTCAAAGTTCTCTGTCATCATGCTGCATTGTTAATGTCAGCCTTTCTTGCCATCTTCCCATGTTTGTTGTCACCGCTTGCTCAGGATATCCATCAGATTGGATTCCCAAAATGAAAAACATCACTTCGTGTTGTCAAACAAGCAGGGTTTTATCAGGCAGAAACAAACAGAAGATGCAAAACTCCAATCTCAAATTCAGTGAGCTTTACTTTGTGTTCATTTCCATTAGAAGCGCTGACAGAATACAGATTAGTGGAGACGTTTCTCACTTTAAATGCCTTCATCGCTCTCTCAGTAGACTCTCTTCATTTATTCAGACATGACGGATAACGCTTTCCCCTCTAATGGTGTTTCGGCTGGAAAACTGTGTCGCAGGCAGGTGACTGCGGATCATATCCGCTGCCTATGGTGGCGCGTGTGCTCCTAATGGGGTTTTGACTTTATTAGGTTACTAGGATTGAGGTTTGGCAGGTTTGAGAGGAACTTCTGTGTGTAGAAATGGCAGAGAGCACATCTGACGCTTTTGCTTGACTTCAAATGGAGAGAGGAAAGAAAGTCATGCCTGCTTTTAGAAACACAGCACTGTTTATTTCCATAGTAAGGAATATTTAATGGATGTGAATTATTGAGGTGCACTGGGAAGCATGTTTTACATTCTCCTTACCTTGTTCTTGCTTTTTTTAGTTTATTTATAAAATAATTTCGAGAGGATCACCTGCTTATGATTGCTTGCGGCTGGATCCGCATTATTCATTTCTCAATGCACCAATCAGACAACTCCTAAGCTACTACAAATACCCTGGGTTACGTACCACCACTATCTTCGTTTTGAAAAATTCCCCCATCCACCCCTACTCCTCCTTCTTCCTAGATGGGTGACACGGTGGCCCAGTGCTTAGCACTGTTGCCTCACAGCAAGAAGGTCTCTGGTTCCAGGCTTTACCAAACCAGCAGACATTTCTGGGCGGAGTTTGCACTTTCTCCCCATGCTCACGTGGGTTTCCCTTAAGTTTCCCTGTTTCCTCCCACTGTCCAAAAAGATGCAACTTAAGTTAATTGACTAATCCAAATCGGCACTATAGACATGCTCCTAGTAAATCGTTATCTCTTAAGAGCAATCACTATTTGTTTGTTAGTTACTACAGCAGTGGAGTTCTCGAGATCTACCTGAGCTCAAACTCCCTTGCAACAGGAGGGAGCCTTGGGCTCGAGGATCTTATGAGCTCAGGGCTGTCTTCCGAGACAGCATGCCAAACAAGCTAATTAATCATCAGCTAAGTGTGAACTCTTGAAACATTAAAAAACTAACTGATTTAGGTAATTAAGAAGGTTTATTTTTAAATGATCAGGGCTACAGCTAAACTTATAAACACTATTTTGTTACTTAGACTAAAAGTAAAGTTTAGTAAATACGATTATTTTAGATATGAGCATTTTTTTTATACAATTGAAAAAAAATTTAAATATGTGACCCATGTCGAAAAAACCAGTCGATATTTCTCATTCATACATTTTTTTAGATTGTTACATCACATGAAAGCTGCATATATAAGTTTTCCATTGATGTATGGTTCATTAGGACAAGACAGTGTTCTGACGATAAAACATCTGTTGAAAAGTCTGAAATCTGAAGGTTCAACAAAAATAAAACTGTTGAAAAAGTCACCTTTAAAGTTGAACAGTTGAAGCTTTATGGACATTACTAATAAATAATAAGCATTTACAGTATGGGATTGTACTAAATATCTTTATAGAACAATATTTTTACTTAATGTTCTTATTATTTTTGTTATAAATTTAATAATATATAATCAAAATAAAAAGACCCATATGAGTTTTTTTTTGTTATTATTGCCAAACATATATCCATATAACATAAGACATCATTTGTCATCCAGGGCTACATAAAATGTTTCTGATTTTCATTTGTTTTTGAAAATTGTCATTTAATTTCCCTCTAAAACTAAAATTCAAAATGTAAAAACTATTTAGATAAAAGAATCATGAATAAAATGAACAAAATACAAGAAAATCACCTAATTAAAAAATGGAAATATTATTTATCTTGGAGTTTGCGTGTTCGAATGGGTTTTCTCTGAATGGTCTTGTTTGCCCCACAGTCCAACGCATGCGCTATAGGTAAACTGAATAAGCTAAATTGGCCGTATGTGTGTAAATGAGTGTGTATGGATGTTTTCCAGTACTTGGTTGCAGCTGGAAAGACATCTACTGCGTAAAAAATATGCTGGATAAGTTGGTGGCTCATTCCGCTGATGGCGACCCCTGATAAATAAATGGACTAAGCAGAACGAAAATGAATGAATGGCTTATTCATCCTTATCCATCAATATAATGGACTGTAGGAAATGCAAATTTTTTAAATAATTTAATTTTGTAAGTTAATCCATACCTTTGCTTGCCTCTTATGTATTTTTTTTTCATTTTTTTTTTCAGTGTTTACAAAAACACAGAAAATGTCACAATAATAAAACTCATTTCCTGAATGGCAAAGACACCAAAGAGCTTTATCTATCACTGTTGATGCAGTTATTTTAAAGTAGTTTATTATTATTATTATTATTATTATTATGATTTAATTTTTTTTTTTTTTTTTTTTACAGTTTTTTAATGACTACCATACAGTATTTAACATCACTGTATCTGCAGACTGCTGTTAAAATCGAACTATTGATTTTCTCACAGAATGGGACAAGAACTTAGTGAATGGGACAAGGCAACTTAGTTACAGTAAAAGCCCCAATAACAGTTATTAGTCCTCGAGCAGTCTTTGGGGATGAACAGCTCGCTGTATATTTAATCTCAGAAATGAAGGGGCGGGCTGTACTTCATTTTCTCCTCACATCCTGCACTGACCCTCCGCTATCCGCCGACTGGACAGGACACACGCCACCGAAACAACCTTGCTGAGTGTAAAAACACTTTCATCCGCTAATTAGGTAAGTTTAAACACGTTATGTTTTTTCTTTACGCCACGAATAATGACTTTGATGCTTGTCCCAAACGCAACATATGAGCAGGTGGTTATAGAAGAAATGAAGTGCGCATCGCATCTCAACACAGTTTTGCTTTGTTTAAGTACACGACGAGCGCGAAAAGTGGCGTAGGATCAACGCAAATCCTCGACATTGATGCGGTTTTTTGCGGAAAGTGTAAAAGGCCAAAGTCCAGGGGAGGAAAGAGATGGAGAATCGGCTGCAGTGAATCAACATGTCCTCCTTTTTCGGGACAACCACCGCTGCGTTCATTGCATGTAGTGCAGGGAGTACGTGGGATATCATGTGCATTTTAATCATTTAAAAGCTCAGAGGAGCAATTTCGCACCATTTAGTCGCGTACTCATAAACGAAAAGCATCTGTGGCTGTTGAATCGATTTCCTGTCAGTCTTTTAAAGAGGAAACCACAACAAACATCTGAACACCGAGACGAGAAACAGCGAAAGTGAAACGGATCCTACATAGACAAAAGACTTTACTTTAACCTTTCTGCAGTACCTGATGATGGTGGCTGATGCTTTAAAGAAAAAAAGCTAACTTGTATTTGGATCTGTTGGTTGCTGCAGACAACATGTTGAATGGTATAAAATGTGAAGCCTTTAGCGTCGGGTGTAACTGTTTAAATCGTCCTTTGGGAGTATTATTGCCACATATTTAACAAACAACTTTGTCTTGTGTTATAAAAGAGACTCTCACAAAAATAGGGAAAGAAAACAAATACAAAAAAAAAAAAAAAAAACAAGCAACAGCAAAATTACTAAACAAAAATCTAAACTAAACAAAAAGTTGTGTTTAACAGTCAGTGTATAGTAGCCTACTTTCACAATAAAAAGTCTTATTTAAATAGCTGTTTTAAACATTATAGGCCTACTTTCTAAAATGATGTTGAATCATTGCATGACACTACATTTAACATAGAAAAAAATGTAGCCCTCTATTTGTATTATTTGGTTAGTAGTAAATGTAAAAAGCTGCATGGTTGCGCTGCAGTTTTTAAAGACACAACCATATTTACCATTGCATGGGGGAATTTCGTAGATAATGCAGTCATTTCAACACTGAATTCACTTGAACAAGGTGAATAAAAGCCTTGGAAATTTCACCAATTTGGCCTACAGAAAACTGTGATTTGAGCATAGACAGGAATTCACAACAGAGAATTAAATCACTCTTTTTTTTGCATTTGAGGCGGTTCATTCCACTGTAACGACCCCTGATAAAATAGGGACTAAGCCGAAGGAAAATTAATGAATGTTTTTGCATTTGAATCCCTGAAATCTTTCTAACATAACTCTGTGTTAACTGAAAAAATATGTTAAAAATAAAAAGTGTTGGTTAGTTCCGCATTTTCTAAACTCTAAATGAGTATACGGAGTAAATAAGAAGACTAGGGTTGTTTAAAATTCTTGAAACCCCTTATAAATACTTGTGGTAACCCATAACAACCCAAAGAATGCATGTGTCCCAAATCTCAGCCAAAGCCATTGGTCTGTCAACAGAGCGTACAAGAGGACAGTTAGTCTGTATCATGCAGGCCATCATGTTGAGGTATATAATAAATGCAAATGTAATGAATAAACATTATTTTGTACAACATAATCATTTCAAACTCATACACTTAAGTCTGCATCTGGAGTCCATCGGTATCATAAATACTCAGTATTTACCGGTCAATATAGCTAGATAACCTTTCAGGAAAAAAGCACTCTATGTGATTACCACTGACACGAGGGCTTTCTCCATACATTTACAACACGTGATCAGCAAATCAATATGTCCCCGCAGTCATTCTGAACAACTTCTTTATGCCTCAGCATCCAATAGAAATTGACTCTCGCCAAAATCTAGGCCATAAAATCAATAATAGCCAGGATTTTTTTTTATATATAACCCAAAGTCTGCAGTCTAATTTTGTGTTTTGGAACAGAACATGTCAGTCACCTTTCTAATCTGGTGCTGCCATTCATTGTCCTCAAAATTTTTAGAGCCGACTATGTGGGTTGGACACTCTGTAGTTTTGTTGTGTTTTAAACCATTTCAAACCAAACACCCTCATTTTATCGGCCGTGCGTGGCTGCTGTTTTGACACGCGACGCCTCCACACTAGGCCCCGAAACGAGCGTGTCGTCTGTCTGTGGTTGAAACCCATGGGCCACAGCTGTTAATTAACATGTCATGCAAAAGAACAGCGTTTGACTGCCATCTTTCCAAAAAGCCTGTTTACGATCCTGCCCACCTCCTCCTCTTTGTCCTTTTTTTTAAAAAATCATTTTGCCTCATAAATGCTTAAAGATTGAACAACTTTCAAACTTCTTTTCTTTTACACTTCTCTCTTCTCAGCAACAGGAGAGATGGGCAGCATGTATAAAGATGAGCAGGGTGACTGGATCACGGTGTGTCTCAAATACCTGCTCTTTGTTTTCAACTTTCTCTTCTGGGTGAGTCTGAACTCCACTTTGCTGGTATAGCTCTTATCAAAAAGGAAGGAAAAAAGTTCTTAGATCATTAAGGATGTAGTTGAATCATTTCTTCTGCAGAATTAGATAGATTATTAGCTGAACTTACAGTACTTGTTATAAAATGTTGGGTACTGCCACTTTAAGAGTCACAAAAGCAGATAAAAGCAATGAAATGAATCAAAATGAACATCTCCTGATGATATATTGAAGACAAATTAGGTGAAACGATTGTTCTGAAGTAATTATGAATTCTATTGTCAAATAAAAATAAGTTAAAGGAATAGTTACAATACAGGCTCATTCTGAAAATGTAGCTCTATATACATTTCTGGAGATCATGAATTATGTAGCCAGAAGTACGTATGGCTGCATTTCATTTTTAAAACATACGCCATGGCTCGGTATGACGCCATTCCTGTTCACGCTTACCAACTGACCGCTTTTCTCTCTTAACCAGTTTGACCAGTAGCTCGCCATATACGTTGAAATTTGAGATCTCAAAAAGCATACACAGCGGCCTTTGGTGGATTTGCGAAAACAAAAACTGCAAAAAAACGTACCTCCTTGGACATATTTGGCTGTCTTCAGAAATGTATATAGAGGTATGTTTTCAGAATGAGCCTGGGTTGGATAGTTCCCTCATAAATGAAAATTGACTCACCATTTACTCTAAACTTTAATGAATATCTTTCTTGTTGAATGCAAAACAAGGTATTCTGAAGAATGTTGAGGAAAACAACCAATGACAACCATAAAAGGAACAAAATATACTATGGAAGACAGTAGCGGATTTTCACCAACATTCTGCCTGGGAACAAGTGGAGGATGAGCCAAAGTGACAGAATTTTCAGATTTGGATGAACTTTCCTTTGAGCAGTAATTTTTTCATTTGATAATTTTTTTAGTTTTATATTTTAATTTATTATTTTTATCCATTTAAATAACCTTTGTTACATCCAACAGCCGTCACACATTTGTTTAACACAAATCATTAAAATCAGATAAAAATTAACCCTATTTTGTTTCTCAAAACAACAAATTCTGGGTTCCACCCATTTCCTTCATGCAGTCATAACAATTCAACTCAATTCAATTTTATTTCTATAGCGCTATTACAATGTAGGTTGTGTCAAAGCAGCTTAACATCAGCTAAAAAAACACAAATCCATTAAGTTAAAGTAATTGTTTTAACAGATTTAAGTGGATTGTACCTAAAACAATTAAATTGTCCCAAAAATAAACATTAAGAATTGTGTTGTTTCAACTAATTTTAAATAAGTAGTTTGAACAAGCAGTAAAATTGATTTGATGAGTAAACTAGATCCCAGCAAGTCTTTTTTGTTTCTAAAAGATGTCTAATAGATGTCTAGACGTCTAAACATAGTTTTCTTGGCTAAAACAAGGCTAAATTTGGGCTGTCAGTGAAAATCCAATAGGCGTCTAAGAATAAGCCCAAACTAGACTAGTCATCAAATAAACAGAAATGAATGACTACACATGTACAGTCTGTGTACTCTGTCTATTTGACGACTAGTTTAGCCTTGTTTTAGCAGTCTTCGATTAGATGTCTATTAGACGTCTATTAAACACAAAACTGTTTGCTGGGATGTGCATGTTGATTTGAGTATGTCGTTTCTCATGTTGTTATACATAAATTAATGCATAATCCACCACATTCTCTCGGCATCTATTTTATAGTATTTCAGGTAGAAAAAGGAGAAGTAAATATGAGAAAACCGCTCATAACTTAATGCTGATAATTAAAGCTTTTTCGCTTCTCTCACTTCTGCATTTCATCCACCTGTGCATCAACAACTACAGTATGTTCATAAAGGACAGAGATTAAACTGATCTCATATATTACAGTTACCTCTTTACTGTATGTATGAGACAGATTGGTTTTCCTATATCCTGGACTATGCAAAGAAAAGTCAAGGAAATGATTCAGAATCCACACCTTCAACAAGAATGCACAGTTATCCACTGATTTAAAGGGATAGTCCACCTAAAATAAATTCTGCCATCATTAACTATGATTGTATTGCTTTCATTAAAGAAATAAAGAGAAATTCTGAATACTGGCAAGTTTTAGATGCAATTACAGTGTTTAAAATATTTTAAAAAGCACTATAAAAGTGGTATGTTTGTACACATTTTAATTTGGTATCTCACCAAGTCCTTATTTCTTTACATGATTTGATTTTGTGTTGTATAGAAAAAAGTTTTGCAGGTTTGAAACTGCATGGGTTAGCAAGCAGTGAGTCATTTTTCATTTTTTGGGTGAACTATTAGCTGGAAACATAACCTCTGAAATATATTCAGTGTGTCCTCTAGTTATTCATTCAGTGCATGACTTTTGTAAAGTGTGCGTGCTCGCCTGTGTGTGTGGTATGCTGAGGGCTTGAGAGAGACAATGGGATTTAGATTTTTTGTTTGAGTTTGTCATTTGAGACTTTGAAGGAATGAGCCGGGAGTTTCCTCAGCCTCTGACATGAACTGAAAACAGTCAAATGAGTGTGTATATGTAGATTAATAGAGTGTTTGGTTTCCATAGAACCACACAGGTGGATAATTAACCTGTTTCTGAAAACTCAGGCTAAATGAATGATTATTTGAGTTGGTTAAATAATCACAAACCTGTCAAGCTGTGAAATAGCTGTTTAGTGCTTGAGACAGGAGAGTTTGAAATCTGTAATTAGCTGATTTATTTTCACTGTCTAATCCCAGTGTTTTCTTGTAATTATGTTTTGTATTTAATACGTATGAAGACTTCCAATTAAGCTCATATACATTTGCCTGCTTCAGTTCTAGTTTTTACATTGCAAAAACAGCTAGATTTTTAACTGTCATGTAATTTTGCACCTTCACAAAGTTTTGTCAATGCAAAGCAAAATAAAATCTTTAAAAGCAACTACTGTAGTTTATTCAATTTTTTAAAGAGTGTTTTCCACTAAATACTTTTTAAAACAACAGGTTAATTACTTCTTCTTTTTTTTTTTTTAAGTGAAGTCATCTAATCATTTTAAGTGAGGCTTATTAATAAACTAATTTTGAGAGGATCACGTGCTTATGATTTATCACGGCCAGTCTCGTATTAGCTAATCATTATCTTCCAATCATATGAGCCCTAAGCTTCTAAAAATAACCACAGTTTTCAGTCTGTTTTATCTTTGTTTGGAAGAAACCCCCCTTCATCCCCTATTCTCCTTCTTTACCATTGATCTGGCGGCACGGCGGCCCAGTGGTTAGCACTGAGAGCACCACAGCAAGAACACTGCCAGCCCTGGTCCTGGCTGGTAGGCGTTTCTGTGAGGAGTTTGTATATTCTCCCTGTGTCTGTGTGGGTTTTCCCCGGGTTCTTCGGTTTCCTCCCGCCATCCAAAGATATACAACATGCATAACAGTCAAGCACTTGTCTAACCCCTTTTCTCACGTGTTCCCTTAGCTACCGCAGCCGGGGAGTTCTGTGATCCACCGAGCTCAGGCTCCCCTCTCGCTCTGCCAACGGTGAGGAAGCCCCGGGGTCGAGGATCACTTGAGCTCGGGGCTCTCTCCCGGGGACAGCATGCCAAACAAGCTTTTGATAGATCATCAGCTAAATGTGAACTCTTGAAAAGCATCAGGTTACTCACTTTTCTTGAAGTAAAGTCAACTAATCTTTTAAAAAACAACAGGTTACTCGCTTGTTTTTAAAGTAAAATCAATTAATCGTTTTAAAAGCAACAGATTACTCGTTAGTTTTTAAAGTAAATCGCTTTTAAAGTAAAAGGTTATTCTCATTTCTTAAAATAAAGTCAACTTATCCCTTTAAAAAAAACAGGTTACGCACTTTTTTTTAAAGTAAAGTCAACTAATCGTTTTAAAAGTAAAAGGTTATTCACATTTCTTAAAATAAAGTCAACTAATCCCTTTGAAAAAACAGGTTACTCACTTTTCTTAAAGTAAAGTCAACTAAATCCTTTTAAAAACAACAGGTTATTCACTTTTCTTAAAGTAAAGTCAACTAATCGCTTAAAAACAGCAACAGGTTACTCACTTTTCCTTAAGTAAAATCAACTAATCACTTTAAAATCAACAGGTTACTCCCTTTTTTAAAAGTAAAATTAACTAATTGCTTTTTACAGTGTGTGGATATATACATACTATATATTAAAAGAAGCATTAGGTGATGTATTTTTCTCCTTCAGATGGGCGGTGGAGTGGTGATGGGTGTCGGGATCTGGACTCTGGTGGATAAAGGAGAGTATCTGAGTCTTCTGGCCTCCAGCACGTTCGCCGTGTCCGCCTACATCCTAATCCTGGCAGGAGGACTGGTGATGGTCACCGGCTTCTTAGGCTGCTGCGCTGTCATACGTGAACAGAGGAGCTGTCTGTCCACGGTAAGAGAAAATAAAACGACCAATGAATGACAGGACATAATTTGCGAGTCGCCTATTGTGCTTCACTCATTACATGTAATTGCTTTAGAACCTGACCACTTTAGTTATTGTCGCCTCTTAAGTCGGGGTAGGCGGCACTGAATGGCCATAGACAGAGTAAAACGAAATGACAAATGAGCTGACAGGCATCTGCCTTCTCAACATTTTTTTGGGGGATGATAGTATGTTGTGTTTGTTCGGGAGACAAGCAAGGTTGTGACTGCCACTGCTGCAGTGCTATTTATAGCCCGCTCTCGCTCAGATGTATGAATCTACGGCGGAGCGCCAACCTCGGTAGGAATTAGTAATGAGGAGACTGCCTTTTTGGGCTGATTTGAAAGCAGTGCATTATGGGAAAACACATATATATGCGTTAATGGCCTCACGTGAGGGTTACAGCTGTGTAGTGCACCGTTCTGTTTGAGTAACCTTGAATAGAGTCTTTTCATTTGCTTCAGCGCTCCTGTTAGTGTTTATATAAATGACGTCAAACTTCCTGTCTTTTCATTGGAACTCTAGAAAAGAGAAGTGGATGTGTTTGTACAGTATGTCTCTGTTTGCGTTGATTCATTTGTCTTTGTCACACATCAATCTTTCTTGGTTTTCCTGAGTCTGTAATTCAGCCTGCTACAATTCCTGCTTATACTTTGGATGAGTTTGTTTGTTGTGATGGAAACTGTCAGAAGTTTGGGGTTGTTGATTAGTTAAGATGAATTAAATAAGTAATTGTATTGCAATAAACTAATCAAAAGTGACAGGAAAGCCATTTTACATTGGCACAAAAAATTATTGTGACACTTTAGTTTAAGTATCAGTTATAATTATTAACTGCTTATTGCCTGCCTGTTATTAACATATTGGCTATATTACTTATAAAGTACATATCCTTAATCCTACCTAAAAACTAAACCTAAATACTACCATAATAACTGTTAATAAGCAGCAAGTTAGAAATTTAGAGCCAAAGCCAGTTAATAGTTTATTAACAGCACTAATGGTATCTTAAGTGACCAACATTTTAAAAGTTCCGTTTTTTTTTCAGACTTTTTATTGATCCTAAAAAAACTGTGTTGCTGTTTCACTACCACAAAAAAAGCTTCCAAAAGGAATTGTTCCACAGTGATCCTATTGACCTTATTCTAAAATGCGGAAGTGCGTCTGTTTTCGCGATTGTTTTTGAACTTCTGATTTAGTTACCTATGGGAGAAATGAATAGGAATAATAAACCGCAGAAAACGGTCAAACTACTTGCTCTACAAACAAATGTTTGCATTACTATACAGACCAAGTAGAATATTGTAATAAGAAAATATCAGTTTGCAACATCAAACAGGGAAACGAGCAGTTTTTAATGTCTAAAAATGAATGGAAGTGAATGAGACCGAAAGTCTCGAGCCAAAAAGATTCAAATGGCTGTGCCCGCTCGTCGGCTAAGAATAGGGTGAATAGAAGGACTATTTTTGGTTAAACTTATTAGTGAACAGTTCTTCAAATTTTTATCTAAAAAAACGAAAAAAATTTTGTGCCAATAGCCTATGGAATTGTGCGCCGATACTGTCTTGCGTCGACCCAAGTTCAATTCCTGACTCAAGGTCATTTGTCAATCCTTCCTCTCTCTCTGCTCCCGATGCTTTCCTGTCTGAAATCTCTACTGTCCTATATCATAATAAAGGTGAAAACCCCTAAAATAATTTAAGAAAAGTAAAACTTAACTAAAAATCTTTCTCTGTTTTCTTTTGTGTAATTGAAAAGACCTTCATTGAAACAATGATGCCAATAAAGACCTTTTTTTTTGTTTTACAAAAACATTAATCCGTATGCTTGTTTTCAACATTGACAATAAGCAAAGTTTCTTTATCGAAGTCTGAAGGATAATGTGCCACTAAAGACACATGAAGCCAGGAGTAATGATAATAATAAAAAAAAATAGTTTGAATCCAAATTATATTTTAAAATGTTCATTTATTCATTCAATTTCTTTTCGGCTTAGTCTCTTTATTAATCTGGGGTTGCCACAGTGGAATGAACCGCCAACTTATCCAGCACATGTTTTACGCAGCGGATGCCCTTCCAGCATCAACCCATCACTGAGAAACATCCTTACACACTCATTCACACACATACACTGACAATATAGCTTACCCAATTTACCTGTACTGCATGTTTTTGGACTTGTGGGGGAAACGGAAGCACCCGGATGAAAACCCACGCGAACACGGGGTATTTTAAAAAAATGTATATAATTAAGTATTAAAACAATTCATTTCAATTCTAAAACTATTTCAGTATATCACTATTTTGATATTGAAATAACTATGAATATGTGCATTTTTTCTCTTATAACAGCAGCTTTATTTATTTGATAGGTAATGGGTGCATTTTATTTGCTAGTTCACATGTTTATGTTTATCTAAATTACGTACTCACCTTTTTTCTAATCACTAGAAGAGATATGGATGTGTGTGTGCACATCTGCACTGTTTAGTCGTCTTTCTCTTATATCAATCTGGACTGATAGTTTGCTTCCAGCTTTGTGTTGCTTTTTAAGTCCTCAATTCAGCCTAACATAATATGTTGTGCATGTTTTTATGTTTACTGTTACCGATTAGTGATGAAAACTGAATTTTCAGTTCAACTTCGCCATTCAATTTGCAATTAAAACATAAACGTGTGTACATAGTAAAAAAACCCTGTGCAGTTTTAATCTTAAAAATATTGCTCTGTTTGCTGGCTGGTTTGTTTTCAATTAAACCATAAGAAATGTTTCCCTGAACGGATTTTCAAAGGCAGATTTGGGGTTGTTATCACCCACTCTCCTTCCCCACTCAATAAACTGTGACAGCTTATTCAGTTTAGTCATTTATTGTTTTATTTTCCTCTGAGAAAAATGTCACAGTGCCTTTTATTTTGGTCTGTCAGGCATCTCCACCTCTGCCAGCTCCGAGGAAGAGATTTCTGAGAAAGCGACTTTATTTACTTTATCCCCATGACAGTGTAAATGTGGTTGCGTTTGGAAGTATTTGAATGTCTGAATGTGCCTTGTTTTAAACAATCTTTCATTTTCATATTGTTTCTTAGAAGGGGAATGATTTATTATGCATAACTAATTATAACAACTAAACATTTTAACATCTAACTGAGTAGTTAGTGTTTACAATGAATGGATTAAAAGATTTATACATTTTTATTTATGATGTATTTAATTGATTTACAGTTTGTTTGATTTTTTATGTTTGAAAGCATTTTTGCAAATGCTTTGATGTTTTTTTATTTTTATTTTTTAGTTATATTGTTTAGCTGTTTTTAGCCATAAAATTATGCAATTCTGAATGTGACTCAAATAGGTGAGTGAGCTTAACAAACCACCTGTCGAAAACACAATCTTTCATCTCTCTGGGACTTTAGCCAAAACTTGCACCAGTTTTGCATATTTGCACCATATGCTTTTTCACAATCACCCCAAAGATCTAAAAACATTGTGCATTTATAAAGCGTGCCTCACACAGGTGAGTGGGCTTGACAAACCACCTGTTAAAAACACAATCTTTCATCTCTCTGACCCTTTAGCCAACACTTGCACCAGTTATGCATATTTGCACCAGACAATTTCTTACAATAACCCCATAACTCTTAAAACATTGTGCATTTATAAAGCGACAATGACAAACCACCTATTGAAAACCTCTTCTCTCTAAAAAATAGATAAAAATAGTTCCTCCTCCTTACTCTAGCACTTTAACACAACATATTATGCTAAATGACTAAATAAAAATGTTTTTTGTATTTTTTTTTCATCAAATTGTTTTTATCTCTTACTTTTATTATTAATTAAAAATTATTTAAAAATGTGATGTCATGAGGTTGCGTTATTCTTTCAGTCAGTAAATAGATGATATAAATAATACCAAAACCTATTCTATAACAAAATGTGAAAAAATAATGCATGCTTTTATTACCTCTAGGTTGGACTATTGTAACTCACTTTGGGATAAGTCAGACAACTCTGTCATTTACAGTTAGTTCAAAATGCTGCTGCAAGACTTTTAACCGGTACCACAAAACATGACCACATCACTCCAGTCTTACGCTCTTTGCACTGGTTTCCTGTGCACTATTGTGTCACTTTTAAAATGCTTCTCTTGATTTTTTTTTTTTATCACTAATTTGCCTGGCACCTTCTTATCTGTCAGAGCTGTTGACTGAACATCAGCCTGGTCGGTCTCTTTGGTCATCAAACCAGAGATTATTATGCATCCCTAAGTCGAGGCTAAAATGCAGAGGTGACTGTGCTTTCGTAGTAGCTGGTCCTATATTGTGGAATGCTCTGCCCCTTTGTATTAGGGCTATATCATCTCTGCCTGTTTTTAAATCTAACCTTTTTGATTTGCCATTATCAGTGAGAATTGTTTGTTTGAGCTATAATTTTTGATCATTTTTGATCATCATTTTTGTGATTTGTATTGTGCAGCACATTGGTCAACCTTTGATTGTGTTTAATAGTGATATTTAAATAAAATTGACATTAATCCAGGAACATTTGAAATACTATCTTGTTTAATAATTATCATTATATTTCTGTTTAAGATTATAATTTTTAATATAACAGATTATTTCTGTTTAAGATTATATTTATATTTATATTTTATATTTTTTTGTTTAATTTTTAACGTCCTCTTGACCTTCATATTGAGTATGATGGGAATCGTGATTATGTTTTACATACAGTTTTGTATTTCTCATAGATAATTAGGATATACATGAGCATTTTATGGCATCCGCCAGAGTACTTGGTGGTTCATTCCACTGTGGCGACCCCTGATAAAGCAGGAACTAAGCCAGAGGAAGGATCGAATGAGCATTTTATGACCTGTATAGCATACACATTGTACAGCAATAATAACTAGACTTCCTCCTGTTGCCTGATTAGAATGTATTGCATTAATTGAATTTTCATTGATCATTGGTTCCTGTGTTCCTCTAGTACTTCTCCTGTCTGCTTCTGATCTTCCTCATCGAGCTGGTGGCTGGAGTTCTGGCCTATGTGTATTATCAGGCGGTAAGTGAACTCTTTCCACAACACTGACACACAAAACAAAGCTCTTAAGAATAACACCAGATTGCTTTTATGATGGATATAGTTGTAGGACGGTATCAGGCACAGATGAGGTGTTTGACAGATGACACTGCCTACCGCTCGCTCTATCGTTGTTTTTATTTTTCTCTCATCTCGATCTCTCACAGCTGAGTGAAGAGCTGAAGCAGCACTTGAGCAAGACAATGATGGAGAACTATGCTCAACCTGGGAAAGAAAGCATCACTCAGTCTGTGGACCGACTACAGCAGGATGTGAGGAACTCTAAGTCATGTTTCTAAGCTTTTTCACTTCTTGGTTTTTGAAGGGCAGTTCTTTTATAAGTATGTTTTAATGTTGAATTGTGTATCTGTAGTTTTTGCTGAGAGCGCCATTAGTTTAAAGTGTAAAGTGTCAGTGTAAAGCTGTTTAATTTAATTTAATTTAATTTAATTTAATTTATTCAATTTAATTCAATTTAATTGTATTTTATTTTATTTTATTTGATTTTATTTGATTTTATTTTAGATTTTATAACAATACTTTTTTTAAACTAATGAGCTATGCTATCCACTGCCCCAAGCATTATGTAAAATATCTGTTTAAAAGTTTTATTTTATGTATATCAATTACCTCAAGGATTATGTAAAATATTTAGGAATTTATTTTAAAAGGCATTTTTTTAACCAAATAGGCTACACAAGTCCAAACAAAATAATTATATTGGTATTTATTTATTTATTTTTATTTATAAATTATTTATTTTTCTTAGTTTTATTATTTTAGTATTTATTTATTTAGTTAGTTAGTTAGTTATTTTATTGTTTTATTTTTATTTAATATTTTTTATTTAATTTTTAAATTTAATTTTATGAATTTTAATTAGCTTTATTTATTTTTATTTATTTTATTATTTAATTTTTTTTATTTAATTATTTAATTTTTATTTGTTTATTTTTAATTTAATTTAATTTAATTTAATTTAATTTAATTTAATTTAATTTAATTTAATTTAATTTAATTTAATTTAATTTAATTTATTTAATTTAATTTAATTTAATTTAATTTAATTTAATTTAATTTAATTTAATTTAATTTAATTACCAAAAAGAAGTTAATGACAGACATAAGCTATAGTGTGGAAACCTTATGTAAAATCTCCCAAATTAAATTAATTAATTAAATAATAATATTAATAATTTATAATAATAATAATAATAATAATAATAATAATAATCATAATAATTATTTTATTTTATTTTGTTTTGTTTTTAAAAAATTTATTTAGAAATATACATATATTATATTAGTATTGTTTTATTAAATGAGCTACACAATTCACTGCCCCAAGCAATACATAACATATCGTAATGTTATTTTTATCATTATCAGCACTTTAATTTTAAAACTCCTCTACACAATCTACTGACATAACATAACTTCTGCATTCTAATAACAGGCACTGATACATTAAAAAAACAGCATATCTTTGCTCAATAATCCTTACAGCAAAATAACCACAAGTCCATCAATTCTACCTTGTAGTTCAAGTGCTGCGGCAGCAACAACTCGTTAGACTGGATGCACAGTGTCTACATCATGTCCCAGGCGGCGGATTCAAGAGTGGTCCCAGACAGCTGCTGTAAGACCATCACTCCTCAGTGTGGAAGGAGAGACCACCCCTCCAACATCTACAAAGTAGAGGTCAGTGGGGCACCACTAAAGTCACCACTAAAGAAGCTGACAAAAAACAAAAATCTACCTCTATGCCAGTGTTTTTCTCAACCATGTTCCAACTGCATGTTTTGGATGTCTCCTTTGTCTGTTACATCCATTACAGGTCTTTCAGTCTCTGCTAATCAGCTAATGATCTGAATCAGGTGTGCTTGGTTAAAGAGACACTGCTCTTAATTGCTCTTATGCAGCTTAAGCAGCAGCCATGTTTATTATTTATTATTCATCGCTATATTTATATACACAACTTTTTTGTGCTTCTGATTTTGAATGCGATGTCATGCACCTTTTGGTAAGCTGCTTTGGAATGATAATTATTGTGAACTATACAATCGCACTTGAATTGAAATGACTTGAATGGATGGTGCTTATGCACACTTGTGGTTTACAAACCACAAATGCACTATTGTCAATGTGCTGCTGTGGTTTGTAGATATAAGACAAAGCCGCCACATGTTTAGATGTTTCCCCGTTGTCTGTGGGAACGACAGTACGCCTGTGAATACCATATCCTCATGAAGTGCTTGATACGGCCCTCGGGAGTGAGTTTGACTTAAGAAAGCACAGCTGTGAGCTCAGCAGGTGTGCTTGGTTGTAACATATATGAGCTTGTGAGGTGTGAGGTAATGCTGCACTTATTCTTTGGGAACAGACCTCCGGTTTGATATATAATACACCGCAATACAGGTTTTACAGGCCTCTCAGGAGCCATTAGCTATATTCTATACCTGATACGTCTGGTAAATCACACAAGAAAAATAGGTCTCCCTATCATGCTTTATCAGGCTGCTAAATAAATCCGTTTATATGTCTACGTCTGTGTGTGTTGACACTGAAAAGGCAGGCTTATTAATGCTGTGGTTTCTCATAGGGAGGCTGCATTACTAAACTGGAGCAGTTTCTGGCTGATCACTTGCTTATCATTGGTGCTGTGGGAATAGGTGTGGCCTGTCTACAGGTAAGTCCCTCCCCCTTATGTAGATTATGAAATTAAAGGAATAGTTCACAGAAAAAGGACTAATGATTATAACATGATGTTTTAGAATCATAGGATTTATTGTTTCCTGTATATGATATAATAATTTCCTGTAGTAATAATGGCGTCACGGGGGCGCAGTGAGTAGCACGATCGTCTTACAGCAAGAAAGTCACTGGTTCAAGCCTCAGCTGGATCAGTTGGCATTTCTGTGTGGAGTGTGCATGTTCTCCCCGTTTACGTGGGTTTCGTCTGGGTGCTCCGGTTTCAAGTCTAAAGACGTGGTATAGGTGAATTGGGTAGGCTAAATTGTCTGTAGTGTATGTGTGTGAATAAGAGTGATGGGTTGCAGTCGGAAGGGCATCCACTGCGTAAAACGTACAGTATACTGGATAAGTTGGTGGTTCATTCCGCAGTGGCGACCCTAGATTAATAAAGGGATTAAGCTGATAAGAAAATGAATGAATATTAATAATAATAATAATAATAATAATACCACAGATTTCCTTCTACCACAGTTATTAAGCTTCTAAAAGGACAATATTACAGCATGCTAATTATTATTGTATATTTTATGCATATACATACACAGCTTTTCATACAAGTATACATACAAGTATGGGGCTAGTAGTTTTTTGTTTTAAAAGAACACAGTGCTGCATGGCCTCTGCAGATTGAAATTTGGAAGACACAAGCTAAAGAAAAACGCTTCAGAAAAATGGTAGATCCCTCAGTGTACTTGTTCATCGTTTACTATACTGTCATCAGGTAGTTGTTTTTCATAACGTCAATTTGTTAAATAATTGTACTTGTCTTTTAAATGTGGATCGACTTTATTAATTCATGCGGCTTCTCCACATTTGAACCATTACCATGTGTAATTTTTTCACACTCATCAAGGATAAATGTATTTGATAAAAAAATACAGTATAATTCAATAATAATAATAATAATACCAACAATAATTTATATGTATTGTGAAACAATAGTGCTATTTTTTATTTATTTGGTGCAAAGCTGAATTTTTTTGCATCACTACTCCTGTTATCAACAGTGTCGTATGATATTTCAGAAATCCTTTTAATAGGCTTATTTGGTGCTCAGAAATGTTTACGATTATAATCAGTGCAGAAAACACTGCTTAATATTTTTGCCAAATCCTGATTACATTTTTAATTCTTTCCTAATTCTTTGTAAAAAGTTTTTTAGTATTATAAATGTTTTTTATATTATTATTGTTGATTAATGCAATGCATCTTTACTTAATAAAAACACATTCCTTTTAAAATGAACAAACAATTAAACGCCATCATATGAATTGTGTTATTTATGATTTATACTCAATCCATCACATGGATACCTGCATACTTTACAACATATATATTGATGTTTATGTCCAATTACTATGAAGCGTTCCTCAGAGGAACTGTAGAAACAATGGATCATTGAGTTCCTTAAATGTGGTTCAATAACATGAAAGCCTTTACTAAAATAGCTGATGCAATGACCTGCAGGCAATCGTTTAATGGACTCTTGCTTTTGCCCTCGACCGGTAATGTGCACGGTAGTCACACCGAGCACTGCCTGCTGGGTAAAAATAGGTGGGGACCGCATGCAGGTTCGAGAAAATGAAAGAAAGTGAGATAAAGAGCTCTCAGCTTTAAGTGCAGATCTGGCAGTAAGAGTGCGCTGCATTCACTGCAGGGGTGCAGAGGGCCATCGATCTGTTTCCTGTGAATAAACTCTGTATATAAACACCACTGAAATCTGACTCCAGCTCAGACCTCGTATTGATTCTCGGAGCTGGGAGTGATGTATAATGACCATAGATTATACTTTTATGAAGTTTATCCCTCTCTTTATCTTGTTGGATTTGTGGTTTGTGGTTTTAATGTTTGGTATGAAATTTTGTTTCATCAAGGAATAAAAAAAAGTCATTGCTTATAAAAGTTTTTTTTTTTTGTTCTCCCAATTTTTATTTCATTTACATTTTACATTTCTTCTCAGAGTTGTGAGTTTTCATCTATGAATTGGGCAATTGCATGTCATAATATTATTATATATTGGGTTTCTGTATCTTTCAGTTCTCAGACTATTTTCTGTGAAAATAATCTCACTATTTGGACTTCTCTCAAAATTGTTTATGTTTATGACTAAAAATCTTGCAGTTGTGAAATGTAACATTGCAAGAAGGCTTTTTTTTGTTCCAGTGCTGAATTTATATAAAAATGTTCAGGCATATTTTCTCTGCAATTTATTTTTTGTTTTGTTTTTTTCCAAATTGCAAGATAGAAATTCACAATTACAGTTTGTTAATACCTTTTCATATCAAACTTTACATATCTTGCTATTTAGATTTCTGTCAGAAACCTATTTTTTTCTATAAATCGTAAGGAAGAGATCAAAATTGTGTGATAAATTGTGTCACAATTGCAATTTTGAGTTTGTTAAACTTGCAATAAGGCTTTTCATCTTTGTAAATCTTTGTGTACCTTTGTATTTTACATTTTATCTCACACCTATGTTGAAAAGTCACAGTTATATATATGCATACACATATATATATATATATATATATATATATATATATATATATATATATATATATATATATATACAGCTAAAGTGATTTTGTCACATCTGATTGCATAACTGGCGCAAAAATTATGCCAAATGCTGCAATACATATTATGTCCACAGTAAGCATTTAAATTTACATACAAACCTGTGGAAGTTCATTTACTGAGAAAAAAATAAAAATAAATATATATATGATTTAGCCCATTATCCCACATGAAAAGAGAGTGAGAATGATGGGAAGGTTGGGGTGAATGCCTTTATTTACAGATATTTTAATTTCCAGCAAATCAAGGTAAGAAAAAGGTGCAGCTTGAATAGTGAACTCCATTCTGTTATAAGCTGGATTGTTTATCACTGTAATATGTTCATTATAAAATAATAGAATAAATAGATAATAGTATAAATAATATAATATATAATTATATAAGATATAATAAATAATAGAATAAAAAATATAAAGCAATGTTTTCTAGATTTTTTAAAATAATAAATAAATTAGGAAATCACCTATGGCAACTTTAATAAAGTTTGGCATATTTACCTTCGCCCACCACCCTCAATAAAGTTTGGTTTTTGGCCCCTCATAAGAAAAAGTTTGGGCACCCCTGCTTCTGTGTATCTTTTGTAGTACGCACTGTGCACTGCATGAACAGCAGAAGTTTATAACACCTCCTGTGTATTGAATTTAATTGTATGTTTTTTCATTGTATGCTTAAAACTGTATCCATAAGTGTGTCAGGTTTTCATGAGGAGCAGCGTTTAAGCAGCGTTTTCAGGTCATGTGATCATTTCATCCAGGAAACATGAAACTCTGGAGAGATTGTGTGGCTAAAAATAAGTCCTGTGTTGAATTTAATGTAATGATTTTACTGTAAAAAGCCTCCAAGTAGCTTGAAGCGCCTCTCTAGAGGGAGCGCTAATTAAATTGATCCTCCTCAATGATCTTTCATTATTACCGTCATGGCAGTAAACAGAGCGCGGGGCTAGAACATTACATTTCACATTCATAACATAACAGACTGTTAAGTCTTCTTTATTTAATTTTTGGAGTGTATCTTATGTTACTGGTGTTAAAGAAGCTAAAGCTTTAGCTTGCTAAACGGCTCAAGCTAATAACACACGTTATGAGCAAAAAGTAGCCTACACAAGTCGATTAGTCAGTTTTGATTATTCTTTTATGAATGAATATGCGATTTATATTATTTACTTCTACAATTACAAAATGTATCTCATATTAAAGCAATTTAGTGTTTTTAGCACATTAGCACAATGCTAATTTACAGTTAGATACTCTCAATTGTGCTTTTAAAGAAATAGTTTACCGAGAAATTAAACATATGTCATCATTTTCTCACCTTTAACTTGTTACAAACCAGTTTAGCCATTTTTATTGTTCTGTTGAACACAAAGATATTTTGAAGAACACTGGAAATTAATATGCACTGACATCCATGGTGGGAAAAACAAATACAATGTCTTCATGTCAGTATGAAAAAACAACCTCTGATCAACAAGACAAGTCAAGGGTTAAATGATGACAGAATTTTCATTTGTGGGTGAGAGATCTCTTTAAGTTAAAGTAATAAAGCCTTGTTGGACTTAATATTTCACTTCACAAAAGAACAAGTCTTGATTTCTGATGTTTGTCTTAAATTACAGTTTTTGTCTATGTTTTTTCTTGGGTTTGTTTGTCTTTCTCTTTGTTTGTGTGTGTGTGTGTATGTGTGTGTGTGTGTGTCCTGTAGCTAATAGGAGCAGTGCTGACTGCCTGCTTTATTTATCTGCTTTATAAAGAAGAGGAAGAAGACTTTTCTCATGTTTGATTGGCTTGTGCCATTGTTTGACTCCTGAAGAGATATGCAATGAGAAGGTTGGATGTTTGAGTTTATGCTCATGTCTGTGAGTGTGTGCATGTCCATGCATCTTGTTCATGTCACCTCATGTCAACCCTCATGTTTTCCGTTTGAATTATGCGTATGTTTGGCATGATACCACCACACGTTGAACGCTGCATGGCATAAACAACCAAAACTCACAACTAATGGCACTTGAGAATGTTAAAGTGTTACTCATTTGTATTTGGACACAACATTCATTTCATATTGGGGAATAATTTAAGATGTTACATAAAAAAAACATATACAGTTGAAGTCAGATTTATTAGCCCCTTATATTTATTAGCCCCTTAGATTTTTTTCAACACATTTCTAAACATAATATTTTTAATAACTGATAATAAGGCAAATTTTTGTATGATAATGGTTTGTTCTGTAGACTATCACATACAAATTGCTTAAAGGGGCTAATAATAAAAACTAAATAAAACAAATAAGACTTTCTCCAGAAGAAAAAATATTATCAGACATACTGTGAAAATTTCCTTGTTCTATTAAACATCCTTTGGGAAATAAATATATTGTAAAAATCACAGGAGGGCTAATAATTTTGACTTCATATATGTTTTTTTTTAAGATTGAATAAACTGTGTTGACCGTACACCTGATGTAACCTTTTATTTGTGACCTGCTGTGGGTCTCCCAGTGTGTGCCCGATCTATTTCGGGCTTTCTATTGTATCCCTCCCTGTGTGGACCCAGACTATTGGAAAGCAGAGGTTTCAAAGTTGTCCACATGTCTGCTCAGAAAAGAAACTGTTTTCCCTTTGCTTTTTCTGTTGGGTTGTTGATTGCATCCATGTTCCATCTCTCGGTTTGTTGTCTATCGTGCCTGTGCAGTTAATCCCGGCTTTATTTTCCTCGAGAGTTGCATTAGAAGTGCTGGCAGACTGAGGTAATACTGCTTCTCACTCAGTTGCTTTGTCATGGAGGAGAATTGCCTGAAAAGATCAAGCTTTATAAAGCTTAACGTAAAAACACACACAAAGAAAGGTGTTTTGTAGATTTTTTTTTTTGCTACTTTTTTTCCATGAAAGTAATGTGAATGAGTTTGTTATGATTTCCTCAGTCAGAATTTGGCCTTCTGAATAGAAAAAAATGAAAACATAATAATATTAGTTTTGTAGAGCTTAACATTTTGAAAGTTCATTAAAAATAGCACGGGTTAGTTTAACACGGGTTACTTTTGGTGCTTCAAACCTTTTTAATGGTATTTTTTTCGTTTAAGAATAAGGTCCAAGATTCAGAATAAAAGTTGGGCTACTATAGTGAAAGATGACTTCACTTTCGTCATATTGTATGTTTTCTTGCACAGCTAGATTTTGGACTTATGGAAAATAATTGTTTGAATTTATTAGAAGCTGCCTTTGATGGGATAGTTTCTCATTTTATGATGGCAAAGCAGTCAAAATAAGACAAATGAGCTGATGTTTGCACCAATACTGAACTTTTTATCAGTGGGAGGTGGGTCTTTTGAACCACCCGAACCTCCCCTGGCTACGGGCCTGAGTAGATTGAGTAAATGACAACATTTTGATTTATCAACTAGTTTATTTTATTTATTTTTTATTTTTTCCAAGGTTCTGCAGGTTGCAATGTCCCGGATTTTGATAGCCAGTCTTAAGCCAGTTGTAATGGTTTGTTTTGGTATGATTTGATTTGGAATTTCCCCAACCAATCGCAGAGCCCGGGGGACCAGAGTGAGTGCTTCGACTTGCCACCCTCCCTCTGGTGCTTTTATCAAAATATTTTTGGATAGTCTTTTGAGTTCTAAAAGAAAAGTAAATAAATATTACATAATCTTAGCATTTATTTGTTTATTTATTGTTAATTTAGTTTTTTTATTTATTAGTTTTTTTGTTTTCAAGCACATTTTGCATTTACTGAAAAGCAGCCGCTGTTACACAATTATTTAACACACAAATGTAATTCCCATTTTGAGGTTGATTTAAAATCTCCAAAAACATTATTCAAGAGTTCACACTTAGATATTTCTTGATACTAATTGCATGTTTGGCATTGTAAGAGAACCTAGCTCTCGCCTGGTCAATTAGAATGCAAGGGGATCCAAGATTAGGTAGTTCTCGAGAGCCCCCACTGGTAAAGAAGGAAAAGGGGAAGATGGGGTGGATGGGAGGATTCATTTATGGATTAATCTAACTGAATTTCGATGATTGCGGATGAGAGACCATCCACGATCAATCATATCAAGTGCTCCCCTCGAAATTATTTTATCAAACTTCACTTAAATTCTCTGTCAACACGGTCTCGGTTACAGTTGGTTCAGAATGCAGCCACCAGATTGATAACAGGCACTAAGAAAAGACATCATATCTCCCCTGTGCTTGCCTCATTACACTGGCTTTCTACAAAACTCAGAGTTGATTTTAAGATCCTTCTTTTCACATATATCTATATCTGTGAACTTATAAGGCACAGTAGGGACCATTGTAAGTGATGTAAACAATAACAATGGTCCTAACGTATTTTCTGTTTTACATTTTTAATTTTCATAGCTTCAGAGAATCCAAAAAGGTGCACATGTTGCTAAATAATGTCATGGCAGCTGTTTTAACGTCATGATTGATTTGCCTCTTGTTACAGTTGACATAGTTTGACAACAAGCAGGAAATGTTCATGGCCCTATGACACTACCACATCGAAATGGTCTACAGCTTGTTTGTCATTAAGGTCCTATGATCAGTTTGTTTTGTCTGTCCCTCAGTGTCGCAGCAAATCAAAAGGTGACTGAGCTTTCAGTGTTGCAGCCCCAAGGCACTAGAACAGTCTCCTTCTTTACATCAGCTTTTCTCAGTCATTAGATGCTTTTAAAGCTAATTTAAAGACTTATTTTTACTCCCTTGCCTTTGGGTGATGCATTCATGTTGTGTCATATCTGTATTTCAGTTATTACATTACATTATTTAAGTTTTATTTTTTAGTTAATAAATATTTTATTTTAAGTATTTTGGATCAACTGCGGTTGTGAAAAATTGTGCTCTATAAATAAAGTTTGCCTTGCCTTGCCTTAAATCAAAAATCCTCACTTAAATGTGCTGTAAAAGCTCATTTACCGTACTGCTAATGACAGCTTAATCGCTTTTAACTTTGTGGTTTCTCCCGCAAAAGTAAACCATTATTAAGGCAATGATATGCTGTGCCTCCAGCTATGGTTTATTTCTGTGTTAGTGGGTAGGAAGAGGCTCCATCATTTTTGTCGAAATGATCGCCCACCACGAGCCCTCCTAGGACCTGGCTTCCCATTTGTTTTATTTTCCAGATAGAAAGAGGAAAAAATAAAGCAAGGCTAGATGTTGAAACTATATTTTTAGTTTATGTTTTGTAACTTGTAGACTGTGTCGAGGATTGCGAAGACTTGCAGCCATATATTTTTATCTCTTACAGATTTTTTTGAGTTGTTTCCTTTTTCCCTCCTATAGGACTGTAACTGCTTTAAGAATATCCGGGGGTGTTTTTATTCAGTCTTTACAACAAGAGAAGTACCAGAACTCACCTGTGTAAATCTCAGCATTTTCCCTGTCAATTATTCTGCCTACATGGCAACACCGTAAAAGCGAACCGGCTCTTGGAAATATGGAAATGTGAAAATGAATGTTTATGCTCTCTTCATTATGAGAGTTAGCGCTTGTCTGATTCTGCCTACATGCTGTATCCTTCATACAAACACGTGCACACATACACACACACTCCCACACATGCTAATTGACCCAATTACAACAACACTGCTACCAGCTGCCTTACACCTCGGTTTCCACAGTAACTATACACCGCTTCGCTTCTCCTTCAAGCCTTTCGTGAAGAGAGTTTCAACAATTGCCACAAGGCCATGTAGGCCCATATGTGCTTTTACCAAGTATTGAATCAAATGACAGAAGAAAGAAAGACTAAAGTGCTCTTATTAAACTACAATAATGGTTCCTTGTGAAATTAAGGATGTCTCCTGTTATAAGTATACATCCACTGAAGGTCAAAAAACACATTTCAGATTAAAGCATCAGGTTTCTCTAAACTTTTCTTGATTTTATTGGTCTACCACATATAAAAATACTGTGTTCCACACAATTGATTTGTGTTGAGGCAACATGAAGGAATTAAGTTATTGGCTTATTTTTAACTTATTTGTTTTTACAAATTTAAGCAGGTGAAGACAAAACAGTTAAGTTGTCCCCTCAAAAAGTTTTAGCTAATTTTAAATAAATAGTTTAAACTAACAGCAAACATTGACCAAACTGGTAAAATGTCAATTAGCGTATCTGAATTTCATCTCCAGACACTTTTTTAAGTTCTGAAACAAACATTAATGATGATATTGGTGATGGATGCAATTTATTTCCTTGTTTTGCTTTCAGTTGTGATCAGTGGACTGAAAATTTGATAATTTGATCAAATCTAATTGATAATTTTACACAAGTTAAATTGATAGCCTAAAAAATAATGGATTTGCTAGTATTTATCATATTATTATTATTATTATTATTATTATTATTATTATTATTATTATTATTATACAGTGTATGCATGTGTGTATTTACTTATTTATTGACCTTTTACTATCACAAACTGCTATTAACCCTATAATATTAGACATGCAGAATATTTTAAGCAAATAAAGTATCCTTGAAGACTCACTTTTTTACACTTGCCTATTTTTGAGGTGTACTGTATGTGTATTTTCTTTTTATCGTTTTTATATTTACAATGTTTCTGATTTGTTTTATTTTTATTTTTATCTAATTTTAAGCTTCTGCATTACTGTTTTTCTGCTATCCTTTTATTTTTAAAGTATATAATTCTCTTAATTCTCAAAGAGCTTTATATAGTCACTATATAAAGGCACTATATAAATTCAACAACAACAACAACAACAACAACAACAACAACAACAACTATTATTATTATTATTATTATTATTATTAGTTTTACTCACAATCAAAATTAAACATCAGAGAAACCACCTAGGGGCACCAAAACATTATTTCATAAAGTATTGTTTTTCAAAACGTTTTTAAAGTGTAAAGTGCTTTGATAATTAAGAGAATTAAGGTGCCATACAAAAAAAAAAATATTATTATTAATATTATTTAAATTATTAGTTTTACTCACATTAACAATTAAACATCAGACAAATTATATAGGGGCACCAAAACAATAGTTTAATAAAAAACTCCTGACACTGTTGAAGCTCTTTTTATGGAAAGTGCTGCTGCTCATTGCCTGCAGTTTCTCATTCAGTTTGTTTTGACCAGCTTATTTGACCAAGCAGATGTCCACCAGACATGAAAACATGGCTGCTGGCCATCTAATTTAGCCAAATGCAATTAAAAGGCCAAACGTCATCATTTTAATGAGTATTTATATGATCTCTGTCTGTGTGTGTGTTTCAGATATGTGGAATGGTGTTCACCTGTTGCCTGCATAGGCGAATTAAACTGGACCCGTACTGAATTGCTTGGAAACGTTTTCTGATACTCCAATACACTGACACACACAGCCTTACTACTGTGCCCGTTTTTAACTGCATGACCAAATACATCTACACCAATTCAAGGGATTTGATATTTTTTATTTGCCACTATTTTAGACAAGCGTTGTTATTGTTAATTGTCTTTACAGATGTTGTGTGTTGAAGTCATTTCAAGGAAGCGATCAGAAAAGAGTTTAAAGACATGTATTTTTGCTTGAGTAAATTATATTATCATATATCAAAGTATTTTTTATAAACACATATTTGCTTATGATAAATGTATGCAATGTGCTGCTAGATCTCAAACAGGTGTGGGAACCTGCTATTGGGCTCACAGATACACTGGACCAATGTCAAAATGTCTTTTAGGACCATTCATAATTATATTCTCTTTAAAATATATATGAAGCTCTGGGCAAGATATTGTTTAGCATTGTCGACAGTTTATTTTCTTATCGAAAAAGATGACACTTTTGTTTTAGGACATTTTTCAGGATATAAAAAGTCCTAAAAATAAATGGAAAGCATTTGAAGTGTACACTACCTGACTAAAGTCTTGTCACCTATCCAAGTTTTAGGAACTACAAATAATAACTTGACTTCTGGTTGATCATTTGGTATCAGAAGTGGTTTATGCGAAAGGGCAAGGACTCTAGATTGTGCATATTTTACCAAAATAAAATATGATAGTGCCTTATTTTTTAATTATTTAATAAGTAAAGTCTGACTTTTTAAAACAAATTACTAATAAATCTGGTTTGGCAACGAAAGCATTCTTGCAGGACTCCCAGAGTTCATCAAGATAGTTTGGATTCATCTTCAATGCCTCCTCCTTCATCTTACCAGACATGCTCAATAATGTTTATATCTAGTGCCTGGGCTGGCCAATCCTGGAGCACCTTCTTTACTTTTAGGACTTTGATGTGGAGGCTGAAGTGGAGGCTCTAACTATCTATCTATATTTGTCTGTCTGTCTGTCTGTCTGTCTGTCTGTCTGTCTGTCTGTCTGTCTGTCTGTCTGTCTGTCTGTCTGTCTGTCTATCTATCTATCTATCTATCTATCTATCTATCTATCTATCTATCTATCTATCTATCTATCTATCTATCTATCTCAATGTAACCCCAAACCATAATGTTTCCTTCACCAAACTTGACTGATTTCTATGAGAATATTAGGTCCATGCGGGTTCCAATAGGTCTTCTTTAGTATTTGTGAGGATTAAGATGCAGTTTATGAGATGATTCATCGGAAAAATCGACCTTCTGCCGCCTTTCCAAATGATCAAGGAATGAAGTTATTATTTGTTGCTCCTACAACTGGGATCAATGACAAGACTTTTGTCGGGTAGTGTATTTGTTATGTTTTAGCAAGAAACAAGTGTCTTATTTCAAGTCTGTGGATCTCTAGTTATTTATAATTTATTAATCTATTTCAGTACTCTAAATCATTACAAAATCTGCCAATTGTCAAAAATATCTTGTTGAACATCAGTTAAAAAAAAGGTGCCTTTTTGAGCCTTAATGACTTTTCCTCTGATGAACTGGCTGTATATTGTGATTATTGGATTGTATAAGCGCTTTCATTTAACTGTTGAACTTTTGTTAAGGGTCGTGTCCTGAACTGTTTCAGCTGAACGCAGAAAAAGAATGAGAAGCACTGCATTTTAACACAAATGTAAAATCCTAATGTAGTTGCCACAGCAACATCAGCCGTATTGAAATTCAATGTCATTTGAGGGAAAAATGGTTCATAAAAAGAACATAACAGTCTTGTTTTCTGTTGTACTGATTACCATTTGAAATCCAATTGCTTTATGCTAACGACAGATTATGCATATTTTAAAATTCAGGTCAGAATATCGTACATAAACAAACATTCTCTCATCATAGCTGCAAGAAGGCTATAGATTATGATTTCAAGTATGCGTTTAACCAACCATTTTGCTAATGTAAAGCCTGTCATTATTCAGTTTAACACTATTATGTATTTGTAGATTGAATGTGTATGTATTTTCATAATGTTGTATGATCAATTGCGCTCATAACAGTGGATTCACTTCATTAAGTCTTTGCCTTAAGACTGTTTTGTCATTTTGCGGACAGAAGAGATTTTTCAAATAAACAGATCTTGCTTGTTTTTTCATTTTATTTACTGCTTGCACTAACAAACGTTCACCAGTGGATGGAGACAAACACAAATGGATAAGAAAAAGGACAAGAACTTTAAATCGGAAATCCACTCGATTCTCACGTGCTTTCCCTTTAGCAACGACCTGCAGACATGCTGCAGCTTCTCATATCCGGATCATAACATTCATATCCGGAAAATATCCAGATTGTCTTTGCATTTGACCATATAAATGTGTCTCTGTTTTCTGTCTCCGTCAGATACAAATATGATCTGCAATGCTTTTCCCTTGTCGCAAACAAATCTGAGGAAGCTAATTTCCTGGTGCCTCAAAATGGCATTGTTATATGGATTTGTGTGCAAGAACAAAACTTTGAGTCATATAGTTTTAATCATGTGCTGGCATTGGTGATGTGCGCATTTTTAACTCTTCTGTCATCCATTATGAGCAAGTTACTGACAAATTAAATTAGGGTGGAGTAATTATGACTTATGCAACTTGAATAAACAGATGTTTCCAATGTACTCTCATGCACCATGTGTTTTAATCCACAATTCTCTCTTGCAATGTATATGCCATTACACTGTCACCTGATCAGTCCAAGACCCATAAAGTGGCCCACTGTGGCCGAAGTGCCCCCTCTGCTCCTGTCATTTCCTCAGGAAACCACGCATAACTTGAGTGAAGCATAAACGAGCTTAACAACCCCCCACCCCCTGTTTAACATGGCCAGAGTGAATGGAAGACAGCTGGTGATGTATTACTGTCCTCACACATACCCTGGGCTCAAATCTTTGAGCAGCGCCTCTCCTATATGAGCTGCTTCATTTCGGCTGACTGGACCAATGAGTTATGGATAGTGGAAAGTTATGACAGGCTTCTATGACACAGTGCAAATATGTGTGTCTGTCCATATGTTTGTCAGTATATCTGTCTGTTCGTCCATCAGTCTGTCTGTCTGTCTGTCTGTCTGTCTATCTATCTATCTATATTTAGCTGTCTGTCTGTCTGTCTATCTATCTATCTGTCTGTCTGTCTATCTATCCCTGTCTGTCTATCTATCTATCTATCTATCTATCTATCTATCTATCTATCTATCTATCTATCTATCTATCTATCTATCTATCTATCTATCTATCTATCTGTCTGTCTGTCTGTCTGTCTGTCTGTCTGTCTGTCTGTCTGTCTGTCTGTCTGTCTATATTTAGCTGTCTGTCTGTCTGTCTATCTATCCCTGTCTGTCTGTCTATCTATCTATCTATCTATCTATCTATCTATCTATCTATCTATCTATCTATCTATCTATCTATCTATCTATCTATCTATCTATCTGTCTGTCTGTCTGTCTGTCTGTCTGTCTGTCTATATTTAGCTGTCTGTCTGTCTATCTGTCTGTCTGTCTATCTATCTATCTATCTATCTATCTATCTATCTATCTATCTATCTATCTATCTATCTATCTGTCTGTCTGTCTGTCTGTCTGTCTGTCTGTCTGTCTGTCTGTCTGTCTGTCTGTCTGTCTATATTTGTCTGTCTGTCTATCTATCTGTCTATCCCTGTCTATTTGTCTGTCTGTCTGTCTGTCTGTCTGTCTTTCTGTCTGTCTGTCTGTCTGTCTGTCTGTCTGTCTATCTATCTATCTATCTATCTATCTATCTATCTATCTATCTATCTATCTATCTATCTATCTATCTATCTATCTATCTATCTGATTCTCTGTCTTTCTGTCTGTCTGTTTTAAAAAATGGCCTGCAGTGGAAGTGAACCTGAGCTGACATGTACATTTAAACGGCATTGCTCTCTGCAGTAAACATGCTGGAATGTTTCAGTGCCATGATCAAAGCTCAGCTAAGACGCCGTTTAGACAACAAAAGCTGCGAGTGTCAGCAGGACCAGGCCCAGGCCGTCACACAAACTGAAACTGTGGAGCGTGTTCCTGTCAGCATGTGGACATGTGTCAGAACCAAAGCAATCGCAGCAAGAGATGAATAGTGCCAGATGTTGCTTCTTGGATCTGATCCTGAATAGATGGCCTCCAGACGTCCAGGGAGAACAGCTTTTCAATCAAACTTAAGTCAGATGCGTAAATGTTTCACATCTGTCACTTTTTCAATGTTTTATGAATTCGGTGAAATCATGTTTGTCATTATGATCGACAAGCATTAATGCTGCTTTAGGTATATTGTTGTACTTGATCAAATTATTTGCTTTCACAGTCCCACGATGTACAAGAGGACCCTTGGCCTTAACATAATGCAATTTGTATGTGTGGTACAGTCCTAAACAACTCTATGATGCTGACATAAACAGATCCATCAGTAAATGCTTTGTTTATTGAGTTATTTTGGACTTTCCAGCACTGGAATTAAATGAGAGAGAAAGACTTTTGTTTGATGTGCTGCCTTACCATAATATGTAAATCTCCTCTTCAATTGTTTATGTGAGTTGTGTTAGCTTTCATGACAAAAAAAAAAAAAAACAGGATATGTTATGGAGAAAAAACAAACATAAATTTCAGCTAAGTAAATATAATATTATTTATTTACAAAACACTAACTCGCATATGTGTTTGAGTAAGTACCGACCAGCCAATTGTAATTGCACGCGACGGTTACCTCATTAATTATTCATAAGCGTTTTATAGCTCCCTGACAGGAACTTTTATTGCTCTTAAATTTCAAGTTCTTGTGCAAAACAAGTTGAATAATGACAGCGAAACTATCAGATTTAGTGTTAAATACAAATTAGCATTGCATTTTTGTGTTAAAAGACACCTGCAGCGATTATGTTTACACTTACTGTCATGAAAACCGGACGCGTCAATTCAAATTAAAAGTTTGTTGTTTACAAACGCGCATTAGGAAATCATAAAGAGGATCAACGATTTCACGGTAAACTATGATTAACAGTGTCAGAAGTGTAACTAGATAACAAGGGATTACATTAATCCAGTTAATGTAAAGTGTGACAAGCCTGTCAGATACTGTTAGAGTCTATATAAAAGCATACACTGATACATTCAACGATTTATATTGTTTCAGGTTCAGAAGGTTATTCATCTGGATAAAAGCACATCTGATTTGGTGAGTTACATAACTGTTGAATTATGTATGTGAGAAAGATTTACAATATGCTTGCTTAGGGATCTATTATTTGTATTGTTGTGAGTGTAGCAAAAATGCTTTTATTTCAAACTGGGCGTTCCTTATTCTTGTTATTACATTTTGTCTGCCAGAACATTTTGTGTCAATTATTTGTGTTTGTTCAAATACCATGGTTCACTCACTTAAATGTCCTTGCCACACTCCAAACTTCATCTAAAACATTTCCTCTTTCTGTGATTGATTATAAAGCCAAAGCCAATGACTTTTTGAATATGGAGGGGAGTGTCCCAAATTAATCATTTCAGCATGAAAAGCTCATTCTTTTTTATTATTCAAAGAGACATTAACCCCTCCTAACCCTTTCATTTCATTCAGTTCATTATTGTTTAAGTGACATTGATTTAAAAAGTTGATTTTGATAGTTAAGTAAATAAATCATTAATAAAAATAATAAATACATTTTAACTACAACAAGTTCAAAATGCAGTGTAAAGGCAAGTTATCAGTTGACTTGACTTAAAAAATAAAATAAAATAAAGAAACGGTACAGAATGATTGTAGTAATATGTCAAAGAGCACTTTTAGCTTTGCTTGTATTTAAATAAATCTAACATTTTAATGAGATGATTCAAACATCTCAAAGCTGTGTGATCATTCATGTCAAACAGCACATAGAACGACTGCAGAAAAACTATATTGACATGCACACCTGGAATGCATTTTCTCTCAGCTAAACACTTCGCTTTTCAAATGAAACCTGAGCTTGTTTGTGAAAGTGTTACTTCTGGTGCTTTTATTAAAATTAAAACTAAATATTTAATAAAAAAATGGAAAAACTATTTAATAAAACTATTGCTTTTATCAAAAATTAAAATAATAAAATAGGTTAAAGATATATTTATTTGTTTAATTATATGATTAAATCGAGACAGATATGACATAAATAGATAAAATTTAGATAACTATCATCAAATACATGTACCTAAACAGCCCCCTCCAAAAGAATATACTACAAATGCCATGCACCTAAGGATATGTGACCTCAAATTCTTCTTATTTGTAAGTCGCTTCAGGTGAAGCATCTGTAAAGTGTAACTGTTATTTACAGCACCATAGAGTGTTACATAACAGAATTTCCTCTGTTCAACTCAAGGGATGTAAATTCAGAAAAAGTGGGATGGCTATATTTTAAAAGGAGGCCTTTCTGAGATCATCATGTATGGTAAATTGTGATGTATTGGTATTTTATTGCTAACTCTGTTTGTTATGTTATTTTATTATATGTAATTGACTACTTGAATTTAATATTAACAGACACTTTTGCATTCACTCTATGCAATAAGACAAAAAGTCATGACAGCAATATTTAAACTACTTTAACAAATTTTAATCATTAAATGAAGTTTCACAAACTAAATTATTGTGATACGTGATATGATTGATTGCTAATTTGTATTTAGCAATAATCCAGTCAGATTGACTCAAGCCTTCAATAAATAGACCAATTTTCCCTACTACTTTATCTTCATTTTGGAAGAATCCCCCCTTCCTTCCCATCTCCTCCTTTTCCTATCTATACCTAATCTCAGACCCCCTTATATGCTTATTGACCAGGCGGGAGCCCTAAGCTCATTTATACCCGATATCAGGGTTCTCTCCCAGGACATCATGCCAATCCTGCTATTAGAGTCAAGCAATATCTAAGTGTGAACTCTTGAATCAAGTTAATTAAAGTTTAACTTAGCAAGGTTTAACTTAATATTTTCAATCAGTCTTATTAATGTTAGTTGAAATTATTATAAAAGTGAATTTAATTCACCAAAAAAATGTAGGCTGCAAGAATGCTTTACAGTGCATAAAGTTTTGATTTGAACCTCTGAAATTGTGCATTTCACAATATATTTCATTATAAAAAGATTTTGGGATACTTTCGGTACTGTGATAAACACATTAATCAATACAACTAAAACAGTTTTAGCAGAAGATGATGTCAAATTTTAACAGAAGAATTAATGAAAGTGATTATAATATTATTCGTTAAACACTTAACTGTGAACTCCTCCAAATAAACAAGACACATTTTCTCCCATTTTAAGTGCATCAAGAATTTCTTGTGGTGATAGCTTTATTCCTTTGAGTTGATTTGTTCTGTTTTAGTTTGAGCTGTCATTGGGGGCCATCATAATTTTTTGCTTAATCAGGCTCACTAATGTTAGCTGAAATGACTTGAAAAGTGAATTTGATTCAGCTTGAAAATTGCAGGCAGCAAGAATGTTTTACATTGCGTGAAGATTTGATTTGAAACCCTGAGCATTTGAATTTTACTGTAAATTCCATTATGAAAATATATAGAAATTCTTTCAGTGCTGTGGAAATCATACAGATTATTCAATACAAACTTACAGCCTACAAAATACACACTGAAAACCCTAATGTTGTCTTTACGTAAACAATTAGGTAAAGTTGACTGAACATAACTTACAATTTAGCATTTTGGTCCTATCACTTAAAAATATAGAGTTAATTTAACTCATGTACCATGAAAATGCATAAACTTAAGATTTCAAGTCTAGTAAGCTCAAAATCATAATAAATCCTTTGAAAAAAATAGTTCATTTTCACAAAAGAAGTCTTGACTCTAAAATTCTAATATGTACAACCTTTTAAGTACAAGTACAAGTATAATTATTTATTATAATGTGAATAAATGGCTACTAATATTTTGTTTAAAATTGATTTAAACATTTTTTCATAGTATATTATTACAGACACACATGCACAAGTTTGGTAAACAGAACAATTTTATTATAGTTTACTTAAGTACTTAGTTTGATGAACTGAACAATTTAAGTATAGTCTACAAAACCGGCAAGTTAAATAAACTTAAATATGCAAGTTTTGGGAGACTCCATTACTCAATTAAATTGAAGCAATGAGTTTATTCAATTAATTTAGTTCAGTCAACTTATTAGGGTTTTCAGTGCCGTTTTAGCAGAAGATGAAGTCAAATTTTAACATAAAAATTAATGAAAGTGTTTATAATATTATTCGTTAAACACTTAACTTTGAACTCCTCCAAATAAACAAGACCCATTTTCTCCCATTGTAAGTGCCTTTTGTGGTGATAGCTTTATTTCTTTGAGTTCTGTTTTAGTTTGAGCTGTCATTGGGGGCCGTCATCATTTTTGCTCAATCTGCCTGGCGCCGTTAGTGGCTCAGCAATAACACTCTTCACTTTTAAGAAGACTTGTCAGTTGTTGAGCAGAGGTGAACCTCTTCCTCTCCTCATACTTGATCCATCATATGTCTTTTCACCCCTTACTGAGAAGTCTGGTGGAGTTTTGCTGGCATCTCGCTCTCTTTTCTCTCAGGAGAGCAGCAGAAGTGTGCGTGTGTGTTAGTTTGTTTGCGAGTGTGTGTCTGTGGAACTCTGGCTGACTCGCAGCTCTGCATACCGTAACACACACAGATCCTTCTCCCACTTTACCGCAGTCGTGCCGAGCATTGCGAGACCCTCACACACACATGCCTCACATTACGACTGGCGTCTTCACCGTTCACTGCGAGTGTCTGTATGGGATATATGGCGATGGATGTACAGGGGTCGGAACAATCGGCTGCTTGGAAAGTCTGCTTAATGTCAGTGTTAGTTTTAGTGGTTGTGGCCACATGTTAAAAACTACAAAATGGCTGATCTGAAGTGGTGGTCCAATTGTAATGGCTGTAATATCCAGCAGAGGGCACTGTAAGTTCTAAAATCACCCGGTAGCCTTTATTATGCGAGTTTCCTCTTAATTTGAAGGGTGTACAAAGGTTATCTGTTTGGATTTATTTGAACTTAACAAATGTTGGAGCAGTGAAGTGTTTATTCAGTGCATATAAACCAAGATCCATTAATTGTGTAAGGGATAAGAAACAAAGAGTGTTAAAATTCCTCAAGTTGCTAAATATGTTGCTCAGTTCTGAATGGGGAATGATTACCGGTAAATAATTAAGCAGATTATGAGAGAGGGAAGAGAAAGGGAAACAGATGCAGGGGTCTAGGTCGCATGGGCATTAAGACAAATCACCATGACGACAAGCCTTTAAGTGCGTGGATCCAAACGGCGCTTGCCAAGTTCCGCTCCGAAACATCTAAGCCATGAGCGTGCCTTCGTTTTGGACAATGGCATGCATCATGAGGGATCTGCGGATGGAGGCGGGCGGAAACCGCAAGGACATTATTGCAATTATTCATATCTCTGGTGTCATTAAATAGATTTAGAGCTGGTGTTCGTTTCAAAGGCCAGATCGCATGCCTTCCATGTGGCGTGTTGTTGTTGTACGGTAAGTTGCGTACGGCCATATGTACAGCGTGTTAGGGGTGCTGGTCCTCAACGGACATCCAGAACTGGATCACGTTCAGCATTCTCACTTAGTCCAAAACCGCTCATTTATATCTTCTGACCAGAAATCCCATATGGCCTGAGCGCGTCCTGCTTCCACGGCCTCGAGTTTTAAGAGAGTTCTGTGACTCGGATTTGCTTGGCACCACACATGTGACATATTCACGCCTCACGACCATATTTTCCGCCCCAGAGGAAATACAACAGGCCTGCAATAAATCTTGCAATTACACAATAGAAAATGCAGAATATGTAAACACAGGAGTTTTAATTGGAAACACATTTGCCGCTCCGCAGCCGGGGGAAGGCAGCTTTCAGTAACGTCTATACAGACTGTAAATGAGTAATTGCCTCAGCCTCTCTCAGCCTGTCTCCATTTTTTAAATTCTTGACAGCCCGCTAAGGAGAGAGAGAGGCTGAATTTTGTGTGAGCGGGGTCTGCTCTGACCCCTCTTGCAAGCGCAACCCTCAGGGACGCGGGAGGAAGCCTTATTATTTTCCTGCGAGGCTACAGAGAGACGCGGAGAAGGACAGGTGAAGAAAAGGCGAATGAAAATGAGATGGGGGTCCCAGGTTGAAAGGGGACCCGGAGAGGCTGACATCACGGCAGGCTTGCTTCATCCAGAGGGGCTTTTTGGCTCGCTGCCCTTATGGTTGCAGGCGCTTGCAGATTTACTTCAGTAAATGTGTTTCTGATAAGTCAGCACAGAGATTACATCTACTGAGCAGGTCTTCTTTCTTGTTTTAGACTTCTCCACTTCTCCCACCCGCATCTCTTCTCGTGAAGCATTTGGGTTGCATTTAGATCCATGAGGTATAAAAAATTAACAAAATGACAAATCTGTGTTTCATAAGCACATTTTTTTTGGCAGTAACTACATGACAATTAGGCAAGGTCTGCACATCTTGCTTGATTTTAGTTTTTGGTTCATTTTCAGTTGTCTTAATTTGATTAGGGATACAACGATTAACCGTTTTCACTATTAAGCTGCGGGCACACTAGAGTTTGAGCTTGCGAAATTCTGTTGTACAACACTGCGAAAAAGGGGGCTGGATTAAACAAGGTGATTAGATATTTAAAAAAGCAAGCGATTGGTCCATATTTTACATTTCTGTCCTGAGAGGTCTTGTTTTAATCCTCAATTGGTCTCAAGCAGTCAAGTGATGCGATTTCGCTCTTAAGAGTTCACCAAGCTTGACCTTTAAGCTTGTCGCAGGAGCTTGCATTTACGGTCTGACGTATTCACGCGCTTATGAATTGAGTCCAGTATCCGCAGCTTTAACCGCAATTTAATTTGTCACGTTAGTTAATTGTAAAGGCTTCTCAACACTGCATTTTTACTAGGAACAAAACTGTGCAATTACGCCTAATGTGCGCTAGTTTAAAGTTCCAAGCTTGTACACAATACTCATGCACACTGGATTAAAGGTTAATTTTAATTGTGACTTGAGGAACTTCGTTCACATATCCCGTCTTCTGCGCACTAAAATGTTAGTTATTTCTAATGGAAGCATACGGCTTGCACGCCAATTAGAAAAAGATGTACACGCGGCACGACTTGCTCATGCTTTCCAGGTCCACCTAGTTAAAAGAATGCCACGAGTGCAATGCAAGTCACCTGTCAAGAACTGATCAGTCAGATTCATTCATTCATTTCTATGCCCAAGAGTAAAAAAAAACACACAAATGAAAAATATCAAACAATTTTGCAATATAGTTGCAAAAATAAAGTGCCTTTCGGACAGAGGTTCCACAGTCTTTGACTACATTTGCTCTCTTTAAAAGGGAAATATATAGCTAACATGTAGCTTAGATTTACATTAGACAAATTTATTTATTCATTTATTTATTTATTTATTCATTTCTCTTTCATTTATGTTCCGTGCAAAATTATTACTTATGTTTAAATGCCACTTTCACTTACTTTTAAGTCCAAAAAGAAATGGACTATTTTTTGTTTTTACTGTTATCTTGTGCTGTATTGATTGCTTACTGAGAAGCAATAAATTACACTTTAAAACAAATGGAGTTATGTGATTCAAACTAGTTTTGAAATTAATGAATGCATAATAATCATAATAACCCTGAAACAAGGATTATTCCTCAGACTATAATCGTACAATCAACATCTAAAATCGTGGGTAGCACTTTGCAATAAGGCTGTATTAATTCATGTTAGTTAATGCATAACATGAAAAAACAATGAACAATGCATTTATTACAGTGTTTGTTCATGTTAGTTAACGTTAGTTAATGGAAATATTATTGTACTTGGTGAGTTCATGTTAACTCGGTGCATTAACTACTGTAAACAAGTATGAATGTTAATAATGCATTAGTAAATGTTGAACTATGGTTAAATGCTGCACAACAATTGTTCATATTTAGTTCATGTTAGTAAATACATGAACTTAGAAGCCTTATTGTAAAGAGTGAACTAATTGTTGCATCCCTACTCATTATTATTCTTATTTTCTTATTCTTATTGCTGCATTGTCATTTTCATACCTAGCACACACAGTTTAAAACAATAAAAAATGGCATTATATAATATAAATAGTTACAATTACACCGAAAAATTTTTTTTATTGGATTTACAAATTGTTTTAAGGTATAATGGTAAATTATTTGCAAAATAAATTCAATGTATCATTTTTTTTTAGTGTAGAATATATTTTAGAATTTTTTTAAAGAGGAACCTCTAAATGCCGTCTGAAATTTTCCTCTAACATTCTGTGTGTTTGTTCAGTAATATGACTTTTATGGGAAAAAATAAATCCTTTTCTGGTCTTTAAAGTGAAATAAATGTAAACAAATGAGACTGAGAACATTTTTTGAGGGAAATTTCAGATGCCACTTGGAGGTTGTTGCATCTAAACTCTTCATGTACACTACAATCTAGAGGAGGAAAAATATGCATGCATCATAATTTTAAATCGTGTTGGAGCAGCACATCATATTTTCAATATTAGTTGCAATAAGAAATGCAACAAATCTGCATTTAAAGAAATATAAATAAATAAATATTAATGGCCTTGAAAATAAGGACATTTTCTTCTTCTTTCTTCTCTTTTTTTTTTTTTTTTTTAGCTAAAATGTGACCTGGACATGCTCTTGACAGGTTTTTGTGAGACTGGCTCTTGTACTGTATTCTGGAGCATTCACTGCCTCTGGTGACAGAAAATGAAAGTATGGGGTCAATGTTTCGTTTAGAAGGCTAGATGGTTCTGCCGTTGCTATGGACACAGCGCTGCTGAATGATTTGCCCATTGTATTTGCCTTCTTTAAAAGTGACGGCGATTTTAAGAGCTTTATTGATGTACTACACAGACAAATTCATCTTGCCGTCAATTGAATTATCACTATGAATAGATCTGCGCATATAACATGAATCTGAAGTGCAGTTTGTATGGGGTGGGGTGGCGGTGGGTGTCATATTTTTAGGGTTATACATTAAGCGTACGTTTTAGTCCTGGCATAACACTTCTGCTTCTTTTTCATGGCATAACAAACCCGGTTATGCTGGCTAGCAGTGTTGCCCTTTGTTACTTCAGCTGTCGGCTCAAAATAAAGACCAGTTAAAACTTAAACTTAGCCACAATGAAAATAAAACTGATATTGAATGCTTTCTCGGTGAAGGGTCACACTTGTTTCGCCAATACATTGCATGTCAGCCTTGTCAATCAAATCTTAAGGAAGGAACTATACATCGAAAACCCTTCAGTGCTTTGCCAGCTTCAAGAAACGGAAAATACTTCTCATTAGGAAGTAACCGATATCATCTCGAGCACAGATCAACGTATTCACACAATTCCTAGCGGTCATCTGTGCCGCAGTTGTCAATGGGCTGTTTGTGCGCTGATGTCAGATTCGGTTCCTCGACTGTGAAGGACAGCCTCATTTGTTCTTGTTTATTAGATATCAAATGTAGGAGCACAAATGGCTCGGTAGGTTGCCATTTATATCACACTGATGTGCTCCCATGCACGAACGCGCTCTCTCGGAGGCTGGATTTGCTTGATTGGGCTTTCTCAGCTAGCAATGCGCATCTGCTCTTTGTGTCCGTGTGTCCATGTTTCCTCTGCCTGTGTGCCTTTGATTCCGGTGGCAGCTATGGATCTGATCATAAAACCCTTTCCTGTTTTCCCACTCGTACCCCTGCTGCTGCAAATGAAAATGGACGCACACACACCACTGGTTCGGTGGGACGCAAGCCAGCAGACCCAACGAAATCGAGGCACTGTTTGAGGCCTTATGGAGATTAATGTCTGGAAGGGGGGAGATGACATTTATGAGAAACAACATGGACAATTCGTACTTGACCAGGAAGATGAGAGCGCTCAGTGTTGCATTGGAATTCACTTTATTTTCTTCCATTGGAGCTGATCAATAGCATTGATGTGGAACCTGAAGACCAACTGGCTGTTAATGCAACTTAATTGAGTCATTTATCTTTTAAATTCAGACATTGCAGGACAGAAGGAATCGTGTTTTTACACTTTACCCTCATGATGCATTTGAGAGCGTTTTGACACTAAAATACAGGAAGCTTTTTAAACGAATGCACTTCAGTTAGGGAACTAAAGTTCACAAATGACTCAGGACCCTTTAAAACAGTGTTTCTCAACCATGTTCCTTGGAGGACTGCATGTTTTGGATGTCTCCTTTGTCTGTCACACCTATTACAGGACTTTCAGTCTCTGCTAATGAGCTGATGATCTGAATCAGGTGTGTTTGGTTAAAGAGACATGGGCTGTTTCTCGATTCCAAGAACGCTGAGAATGGAATTGTGTTCTTGTGGAAACCGTTTTTGCCAAGTTACCTCGGAAGAACAAACTCGGTAGACTGCAAGAACAGAGAATGCGTCCTTTGAGAAATGAGATGCTGTGTTCTTCCTTGATGGTCACATGACCTTCACGCATTTACAACTTAAAATTATTTAAAAATTAAAGCATTCATACAACGATTTATTGTTTTTTCCCTTTTCACAATATATACTATGCATAAACACCTCACAAATATACATTGCACAATATAAATAAAACTAATTTTAATATGAATTTCAGCAAATAAACACCCTTTATGTGTTTGTGCCTTTATGAATATTTTCATACTAATGTTTACGTGCATCATTTAGTCAAACTTCTGAGAACAAGTTATATCTATGAACTTTAATAATAAATCTATCCTCGATATTAAGAACACTTCCGGGAACATTCACGCATCTTCCATTCTTGCAGTCTTGAGGAACTGATCTTTGACGATTGGTTATGATGTCACATGAGAACACAAGGATGCTAAAGAATGCATATTAAGAAACAGCCATAGAAAATGTACAGAGCTGATGGTCCTCCAGGAACGTGGTTGAGAAACACTGCTTTAAAATACACCAAATTTATGAAGTTATTAATGTTTTCTATTTGGGTCAATTTTGGATCTGGGAATGAATGAAGCAAATATTGTTAGTCTCTAAAGTTTTATTAGTATCAAAAACATTTGATGTAAAGATGCATTTAGATTTACCCCATATCTCACACATTTAAGAATGATGAACATTTAGTTGACGGCAAAATTATTAAGCCTCTTGTGAAATGTTAATATATATTTCCCAAGTGTATTTTCAAATTTTTTACAGTTTTCCTATTATTTATTATTATTATTATTATTATTATTATTTCCTTCTCATATTTCTTTAGTTCAGCTGAAATAAAAGCAGTTTTCATTTTGTTTTAATTTTAGTTTATCTGTTTTATTTTAAAGTCAATATTATAAGCCCCTTTATTTAATTTTTTGATTTCTACAGAACAAACCAGTATTGTTCAATGACTCGATTTATTAACCTAATTTAACCTAATTATTCAATTGCACTTCAAGATGATCACTATTTTTTTGCAAAATATTATGACAAGAAAAACAATAGAAATTAGTTGCAGGAATTAGTTATTAAAATACTATGTTTAAAAACTTTCTCTCCCTTAAACAGCACTTGGGAAATATTGTAAAAAAATCACAAATTCACAGGAGGGCTAAATAAGTTTGTCTTACTGGACATTCTATGTACAACACCTACTGATCTCAAAGTAGCTGATCAGATGCAATATGGTTTTAGTTATTATTTATAAAAAGATGTATTCAGAATTTAAATATACAGATTTATAATGAATTACTATTTCGTTTTCTCTGTATAGGTCAGAGGTGCTCAACCTGTTTCTGGAGATCTACCTTCCTACAGAGTTCAGCTCCAATCCTGATCAAACACACCTGGACCAATTCATTAGGACCTAAACTTGATAACTATAGGCAGGTGTGTTTGATATGGGTTGCACCTAAAATCTCCTGGAACAGGTTTGAACGCCCCTTCTATACATCATAAAACCCTGAGACATTTCTTAAAATATCATCATTCAAGCTCCACAGAAAAAAAGTCATGCTAGTTTAATAGACTTTTATTATTATTTTTTATTGAACTAAACACTTAATAAAGCTGTAATAATCTCCAATCATTAGATGCATTTTCTGGAAGACGGATGTTGGCGTGTGTTGTTAAATGGGCCCTTTATTTCTACAAAGAGCCCAGTTTTGAAGGTTATCAGGAGGAAGAGCCAAATTAAAATGGATTTGTCACAGATTTAAGCATGTGAACAGCTTTGTCCCAGACCGCAGACCTCCATGCTTAATGTCCATGATCAATGCCCCTAGACATCACTGAGAGATGCTATTCATCGTCATTACTGATGCAGCTGTTTACGAGAACGCACGTTCGTGTCTAAATGGAGACACATGGATTGAAATGAACAAGATGTGGTTGCACACTTTAATCACATTCGTTTCAGTAGCATTTAGCTTTTTTTTAAAAGTGTTATTTCACAACGTTTAAGTATTTTTTGCATTTAAGTAAAGTTTTCCGACCACTACTTTACTTGGTTGAACAGAAATATAGTCACTCCCCGAACTGATGCCATTGGTTTGGGCAATGTTGCTATGTAGACAAAAGTTTTGGCCATGAATGGGATCAATTTACAAGTTGGGATAGTAAGTGTTTCATTTTTTAATTTTATTTTTGTCTGAGGTAGACTGGTTGGCCATATGGCTGATGGTTGGGCGAAATGTTTTGTAGTAACTGTAGTGAAGTTTTTGTCTTTGGCACCATCAAGAGATCCATTTTGACATGCTATAATTTAATTAGACACTATGACTGACTCTTTTTCCATAAAGTTTAGATAGAAGACTGAACCACTGTCAGCCATCCACGGTATCAAATGTTAGATATTTCTTTAATGGACCAAGGATGAAATCTGGTTTTGGCTCTGCTTTTTGTGGATGTATATTTCCGAGAAAAGGCCTTTTGTTCACTGGACGCTATTCTAAATCTAATCTCAAGTGGACAAACTGTATTTATTTATACTTGAAGCATCTTTTGACGATTTGTTCTGGTTTTTTACACCAACTGAATGAACTCAGTTATGACGTTAGTCTGAGGCTATGTTTAAACAAAAGCGATGTACTCTCAAAAAAAGACGTGCTGTTTGTTTTACTTATTTAAAATGAGCTGAAAAAACACAATTCTCACATTTTTTTGTGGGTTCAAAGTATTGCTTTGATCAACCCACTTAAATTCGTAAAAACAAATAAGTTAACTTATTTCCTTGTTCTCTCAACACAAATTGATTGTGTGGAACCCAACATTTTTACTGTGTACACTGTAAAAAGGAGGTAATTCAGCACGCAAACCCATTGCCTTAAAAGTGACAAGTTCATTCATTCATTTTCTTTTTTGACTTAGTCCCTTTATTAATCTGGGGTTGCCATGTTTAATTATTATCATCACCTTTTGACAATTATGAACTCGGATTGATGGAATTACTTTCTAACAAAAATGTTAACGTTATATGTTCTGGTAAAGCATAAAGATGTGAGGTTGATACTGACTGTATTTGTTTTGTATCGTTTATAAACCAAATAAGGCCTAAATGTGTGTTTTGGGTATTTTATATTTGTAATTGGTAACATTTCAGAGACTGTAAGTCTCTATATGTGTTCATAAATGTTTTATCATTTTTTACATTGTTATAATTACAGACGTAGGCTATTTTCCATTATCATTGATCTGCAGCTATAATCAAATACTGTTTGTTTAAAGATTAGTAATTTTCATTTATTCATAAGTATTTATGTATATAAAGCATTTAGTAAGAAGTGCTTCTTACACAATATGTGAACTTCAAGCGAGAATGACATTGACTACAGCTTTCTGTTGAACACCAACACCCACCAAAAGGGTACCATTGACACCATTTGGCAGTGTAGACACAAGCCTGATAAAGGTGACCCATACCTAACTGAACCATATCGTATTGTACCACTTACTGGAAACGAGGCATTACACACACACACACAATGTCATCATTTTTATAGACTTTAATTTAGAGTGGACACATGGTACATGGACACAACAAAAACTTTTGCTTGCTTACAAATGTTTGTATTTTCAGTCCTAAAAACACAGTTACCGTGTAAACGAGCATGCAAAATGCATAAAAAGTTTTCAAGTTTTGGTTGAAAACATTATCCTGTAAACAGCCCCTAAAGCTAGATCTACTGTAGCATGAAAATACCTTTGGAGGACCAATAATTGTACCATATCATTTAGAAACATTACACTTATGAATTCTTCACACTGACATCTGTCCTTTTTCCCACATCCTTTTGTGTGTGTGTGTGTGTTAAACTTGATGTTCACAGTAAAACGATTAGCCATAAGACACCCTGAAATCTTTTAAAAGACATCTCGTCATCTCCACTTCCTCTATATGACACTTTCAATGCATATCGCATATAGTTGCATGGCAGCAAAACTCTTGAAAATAATGTCAATGAAGAGATTTATGCATCATGCCTGCAAGCCAAAAAACGATGCTGCAACCCGAAAGCTGATAGTGATTCAAGAACTGCCAGAGTTCTGCTGATGTGGAGCGATTTTCACCACAGCGGAGCGGCTCAGCTCTAGGGTTTCACCGGGGGGACAGGCGATCGTTTAATCCCATCCCGACATCACCGTGAGGAAGAAGCGTGATGTGCTGTTTCGATGCACGAGCTGTGACAGGAACACAGACAAGAGGGTCTTAATGGGCCCGCAGGGAGACAGGGATACCGGTTATCAATCAGAGATGTTCGAGAGCCAACACTGTTTAATCATTAACACACACTCGCTGAGAAAGGCGCAACTGTATATGTTACCGCGAAGCTCACACACTCTGTCATATTTTTAATCTTAGTAATGCACTGACAGGATATCTGCTGCATTGACTGTTATTTAATCAGTCTGCTGCGATGGATGGACATTTTCTGAGCTGTTTATGAGAGACGTGATCTATGAGTTTATGCATGTCTGTTTGACGTATCAGAACTACTTTGATATATGGGGTTTGTTAATAGCTATAAGGAAAATGAGGAAAACAGATTTATAAGATAATCCAAAAAATAGATTGTTTAACTATCAATAATATTGTAGATGAAGGATTTAGAAATGCAATAATTTGAATAAAAATATATTGATATTTAAGCAAATTAATGACATACTAATTATGCAGTTACATTATAATTATATTATTAATAATTATAATATTAAATCTTGTCCCCAAGATATTAAAACTAATCTTATAACCATTTAGTAGCTTACATAGCTAGTCTTTTGGTAAACAATTCATCTGTGCATGTCATTAAGAAAAAAAAAAAGTTTGCCCTTCTAATCTGGTTGTTGCTAGATCAGGTACGGTTGTGGTCAGAAGTTAACAAGAATTATTTATATTATTTATTAAATTTCCCATTTATTGTATTTTATTAACGTCTACCCCTACTCCAACTCTAAACCCAACTGTCACAGTAATGTAAACTCAGTAGTTGTACTGAGTATTATTTATGCCATTTCTTAAATTACCCAATAAATTAAATATTATTAACCCTACTCTCACTAAAACGATGCTGTATTGATGTGCGTATGCACAGCTGTATCTTATATAGACTTTACCATCTAGTCTTTAATTGAAATCTTTTCAGTTAAATTGTCAGATTACAAATATCTGAGGAATTGGGCGTGGCTAACATATTTAACCACGCCCCTCCAACTGTCAGTTTTGACAACAAACAGAAACAGTGAGAAGGAGGTGTCTGTAAGTTTGTAATAACTCTTCCCAAACACTTTTCCTGAACTTTACTGAAATAATCCCCTACTTTACTACGTCCATTCAGCTCGCAGTAGAACAACAAGCCACACCCACTGTCATTTAATATTCCGTTTCATAGGAACTGCGTCACAATACAAATAATATAACGGTTGCAGCTTTCGGTTCATGGCAAATTTAAATGTTGAATAAACTGTTTTGCCAAAGGTGAATCTTTATTTTAAAAGATTGGTTACTTGTTATATTTTATTTGTAGGCTATGCTTTTATAATTATGTATAATAACTATTTATAATAGTTAAAATAAACTAAAAATAGGTAAACAGGTAATTGTTATCAATTCCAAACCAAATTTCTCAAATGAATAGGAATTTTTTTATTCATGTTAAGTCTTATTTTAAACAGTTTCTGTCATTTAAAGTTAATTATTCTTTGATTTACAAAATAATAAATTGATTATATTTTAGACAACCAATTAAAACTGTCTTGATTTGTCTAATAGTGATAAAAAAGCTTGTATTTAGATGATTTATCTTAAAAAATCAGTTTATTTTAGTTAACTTTTAAAAAATATATATTTTGTATCATTATTTTATGCTTTTATTTCCAGATCAATTATTTTTTTAAAGATTGAAATGAAAACTGTCGGCGACACGATGGCTTAATGAGTAGCACTGTCGCCTCACAGCAAGAAAGTCGATTGTTAGAGTCCCGGCTGGGTCAGTTGGCATTCCTGTGTAGAGTTTGCATGTTCTCCCCGTGTTGGCATGGGTTTGAACGAGGGAAATTGAATAAGCTAAATTGCCCAATTTGTATGAGTGTGAATGAGTATGTATGGATGTTTCCCGGTACTGGGCTGCAGCTTGAAGCATATACGCTGCGTAAAACATATGCTGGATAAGTTGGCAGTTCATTCCACTGTGGTGACCCCTGATTAATAAACAGTCCCCTCCTTAGGGACTAAGAAGGAGAATGAATAAATGAATACAAACTGTCATATTTTTATAACTATGGGTATACAAATGTTATATTCAGCGATTTTATAATAATAGGATAATAGGAATTTGTATCTACTTTTTTGTTTGCTTTTTAGTTACATTATATTAAAGTCATTTATGGTTTATTATTTTGTAAATTAATGAATTGATATCTTTTAAGTAGCTAATATATATGTTATCCATTTATTAAAGGTGAATATATCACTAGTCCTGAATATTATTAGTGTGATTTGGGTATTTATTTCCTAATTAATGAGCTGCTTTTTATATATTTAATGGCAAATTAGAAACATTGTAAATGTGTGAAGAGATCAGCTTTGAAGGTCTCTCTCCTGTACAAAAACCTCAGATCCAGACAGTGTTTATTAGAGCAGGACAGGGGCTCAGCACACGTCCCTGGGGACCCTCTCTCGTCTGAATGCAATGACCTTCTGATGGATTTCAAGAATTTAGAGTTATGTGTGGTTGTGCACGCGCTTGTGTATGTGTGTGTGTGTGTGTGTGTGTGTGTGTGTGTGTGTGTGTGCTGTTTTGTCTTTGTTCACAGAGTGTGCTGAATCGACACAGTCTTGTCAGACACAGTGAGCCATCGATCCAGCAGTGACACCCCTGATCCTCCACACACTCACACACACACACACACACATATTAGAGGTATGTGCTGAGAGCTGCAGAGGGCTGTGAATCGCTGAGACAGAGAGACTGAGCACTCATGTATGGAGAAACATTGCTTCACACTGAAACAGCCCTACAACACCCTGCAGCGATGCTAGAGCTCACTGACTTTCTCTGAGCAGCTCAGGTACAGTGTTTTTTGGCTTTATTACAGTGTTTATCATCTCACAAACTCTGTCGAAGTCAAACTCTGTCTAAATCTTGGAGCAGTTGGTTCCAGGTTCGAGTCTGCTCTAGATTTCATGCCCTCCATCAATTCATTTTCCTCCCACCACTTTCCTTTTGTATTACATAATAAAGCCAAGAAGACAATTTAGTGAATCGGTCAATGAAACAAACATACACGCAATCAATTTGTCAATTAATAAATTGCATTATTTTATTCTTACTATTGGTCACATTTTATAATAATGTTTCAATAGTTAATGTTACTTCATGCATTTTACTGAATAAAACTTATAGAGCATGTATTAATCATTTACTAATGCATTATTAAAATCTAAATTCATGCTTTTTAATGTTAGTTATTGCTCTGTGAGGTAAAACACTAATGATGAACAACTGTATTTTTATGAACTATGGTTAATTAATATAAACAAATACTGTAGTAAATGTACTGTTCCTTGTTTGCTCATGTTAGTAAATGCATTAACTAAAATTAACTAATACAGCTTTATTGTAAAGTGTTATCTTACTATTATTATTTCTTAATATATTATTATGTTGCATTTTATTATTTGTATCGTTCAAATACATTGTAGTAATTTAAATTACATTCATTAATTTCATTTTTAATAAATATGTGTAATATTAGAGTAATGTAATATATTTATTTCTATTCATTATTTATCTTAATGTAACAACAGTGCATTATTATTATTATTATTATTATTATTATTATTATTATTATTATTATTATTATTATTATTATTATTTGTAGTAGTCGTAGGAGTAGTAGTAGCAGTAGTGATTAATATTAATATAAAAATGTAAGGGAATAGAAGAAATTATTTTATTATTGTTATTACATTTATTCAATTTTTATTTATTGCAGCATTAATATTGTAACTGATAAATAAACTGTAAATAAAAATAAAAGTTATTTATTGCATAATAAAATTTTGTTATATATGTATTTTTCTCATGATTATGGTGATTGATGCTTTTTATATAATTATAATAATTAATAGTAATTCAATTATTATAATAATCACAACAAATATTAATTTAATAATTATAAGAATAGCAAAAACAATTAAAATTATATTGTTCCTTGTTTGCTCATGATAGTAAATGCATTAAATAACATTAACTAATACAACCTTATTGTATTTTTTTTTTAGTTTTTATTGCATTTTATTTTTGTTCAAATAAATTGTAGTAATTTAAATTGCATTCATTGATTTAATTATTAATGAAATGTGTGATATTAGACTCATGTAATATATTTATTTATATTTATTCATTTATCCTAATATAACAACAGTGCATTATTATTATTAGCAGTATAGCAGTAGTAGTCATTAATAATAATTATTAATTTAAAAAATGTGAAGGAATAGGGGAATTTTTTTTATTATTATTATTTTATTTATTCAAGTTGTATTCATTGCAGCATTAATATTGTCATTGATTAATAAAATGTTAATTAAAATAAAATTTATTTATTACATAATTCAATTTTGCTATTATTTAATTTTATTATGATAATGATGATTGTTTTTTTACATAATTATGATAATAATTAATAGTGATTTAATTTTTATAATAATTGCAACAAAACAATTAAAACAATAAACAAGTACTTTTATGTGTTAATAAAAATAATAATGCTTGTAGTAGTAATACTAATAATATAGCCAGCAGCAACAACAACAACAACAACAACAACAACAACAATAATAATAATAATAATAATAATAATAATAGTAATAATAATAATATTAGTAATAATCATAAGTCATCTACAGTAAACATCACAGTAGTCCATAGTGCAAAAAAACAACATTAAATAAATAATTAAATAAGTAAATATAAAAACACTATGTACTAAGTGAAAAAAAATAAAATAAAAAATAACAATAAAAACTGTTCATGAACCAATGCAGCCTCAGCCAGATAGGGCGCTGTCAAATCAAAGCAATAAAACAACTACTTTTATTTGTTAATAAATAATAATAATAATAATAATAATAATAATAATAATAATAATAATAATAAAACTTTCTGTTTTATTTACGTGCAGTGAATATGTGTGTGTATTGTGGAATAAATGCACCTGTTAAATCATCACCTATGTATTACAGTTTGTTCAAGCCTCCTCTGACTTTCTGGACTCTTAGTCCATCTCAGCATAAATTTAACACAATTACCAACCTCTTCACACAGACACACACACACAAACACACACACACGCACACACGCACACACACACACACACATCAGACACTCTCCACATGATGCGGAGTCATTTTCTCCTACTAGGCAGTAATTACCCCAGATAAGGGGCAATTAGAGCTGGTATTTGGTAATGACCGCCACTGGACATGTTTAATTACAGACTGCTCTAATGCAATGTCTGATTCCTGTAATAAAGAGATCTCGCTTTGAAGCAGTGGAGAGGGAAAGAGCAAAAGGTAAAGTGAACAACAAACTTTTACACCAGCTAGGTGAAATTTTAGAAAAGGTTGAAAAGCCTTGCCATAAACAAGCAAGCAGTGGATCATGTTGTCATACTTGAAATGTAATTCAAATTAATTTAAGTTCATGTATTCATTTATTTTCTTTTCAGCTTAGCCCCTTTATTAATCAGGGGTCACCACAGTGGAATGAACCAACAACTTATTGAGCATAAGTTTTACGCAGCGGATGCCCTTCCAACCTCATACACTACGGACAATTTAGCTTATTCAATTCACCTATAGCATATGTCTTTTGACTATAGTGGAAACTGAAGCACCCCAAGGAAATCTACGCAAACACGGGGAGAACATGCAAACTCCTCATAGATCGTGCTACCCACTGTGCCACCGTGACGCCTTTTATTTTATTTTATTTTATTTTATTTTATTTTATTTTATTTTATTTTATTTTATTTCATTTCATTTCATTTCATTTCATTTCATTTCATTTCATTTCATTTTATTTTATTTTATTTTATTTTATTTTATTTTATTTTAAACAATGTATTAAAAACCTAATTTTTTATTTAATATCACAAGTAAATACAATTATTTATTTTCATGCAACTTGACCAAGAATCTTGAAAATGCAATTCATAAAAGGTGTTTATTAAATTGAAAAGAAATTAAAAATATTCAAATATCTTTATTAGTATCGATTCAGATGTGTGAACTTGATTTGAGTCAGAGAATCACAATTAAATGTAATTCTTGATTCAATTTCCGATAAATTAAGTTGATATATGTGTATATATATTAGGGCTGCACGATATTGGAAAAAATATTACATTGTAATATTTTTTTCTCTACGACATATATTGCTATGTAATACCCAAAGATTTTACCAGATGACTCAAATAGCTCTATTTACAAAGTCATTGCTTTTGATGGATTAAAAATATTTTATACATGTAATGTATTATATAAACAATCTACAGTCATAAATAAACACAATGGAGCAAATATTCAAGTAAAATAAACTAGCTTTATGTTTTTTGGAGAGAGTCTAACGTTATTCACTGAAATTGAATGATCAAATGTAAAACAACAATGCATAGGCTTCATTATATTAGTAATTCAATAAAAAGACTCTTTAATAATCATCTTTATGCACAACTAAAATGCTTTGAACTCTCTTAAAAAGGTCATATAGTCACAGACCTCAAAAACACATGTAGATGATGAACTTCACTCTGAAATTGTTCAGTTGTGCAGTGTCTAAACAAATCTTGTGTGTATTGACCTGTGGTTTCTGTTCATCTATAATCCCAACTCAACATTTCATATCTTGCGATGTTACTATCGCGGACACACACATTGTGATATTGATGCGCAAACGATATATTGTGCAGCCCTTATAAATATACACGCATATAACAAAAAGTATATAATTATTGATTTATAAGTAAATCAATATTAAATTGACCTCTTAAAAATGTTTCAAATACTTTGCATTTGTCAAAGTAACTCTTCATGTGACAGTACAAAGGGGAAGGCAAGGGAACACATCAAGTGAGAGTGAAACAGCAGTGCAATGTGTCAGTCCTCTGGCTCTGTGATGTTTGCATCAGCGACACAAAGGCCAGGGGTCGAGTCACGGGAACAGGGAAAAGAATCCGAACAAACCTGAAAGCAGACCCTCGTCTACTACCTGGAAATAGTGGAGAAAATTCACTATCCCACAGTACACATACACTGAACCTCTGCTGGAGTAATCAGGCAGCTATTCTTAAATCCCACTCTATTAATAAATCATTACTCTCACATCAGCACCCGGCTATATAAAATCATTAGGGCTGCGACACTCTATAAGGCGCCTGTATGACACCTCAGCAGGAGTCCGGCTATGATTTCAGGCTGAGGAGACTCAACGTCAGCGTGAGGTGATGTGGCTTCCAGAAAAATATGTCTTACTTTCAGTGCGCGAGATCACCAGTTTGAAATTAGCTAGATGGACAACTTTCAAAATGATGAGCCGATTCGTTGAATTTAGGCATCAATTAAAACATTTAATTAATTGTAAGTCACTCACTTACTTACCTTTAGCTCGGTTTCTTCCACTGTGGTGACCCCTGATAAAGCAGGGGACACTGAAAAAAAAAATAATTCTTTAGACTTACTACATTTTTTTTGTTAAGTTAAGTGGTTGCAAACAATTTATATGGACTGAATTTAAACAAATGAAAATGAACATTACTAAATTTAATTAATTTGTTTTAATTCAGCCCCTATAAATGGTTTGCAACCACTTACCTTAACCTTTTAACAGGCATCATAAGCACCTGGTTGACCATTTATCCATAGGTTATCACTGTTGCTTATTACTATTTATCAGTTGTGTCAGTATATTCAATACAAGATGTGGGCCAAAAAAAATCATTTCAAGGAGTGCACCTTAAAGGGTTAAGAGAAGTTTAGTAAATCCAGTAAAATGAAAGGAAAATTTTAATTAACTTTGGAATTACATTAGCAATGTTATGAATTTTTTTAATTAATTTTTTAAATGTTTAAATCAAACATTCTGTCCATAACCAGACAATACATTAACATGAGGTAGTAATTATGTCCTGATTGATAGAAAATAAAAGATGAAATGTCATACAGTATGCTGATTTTTCTATAATCAAAATTAATATGATTAATCAATGAGATAAATGAACAGATGGCAATATATGTTTGATGATGCCAGTATTATTATTCTGGAGTTGGAGAATATTTTATTTTATTTTATTTTACTTTACTTTACTTTACTTTACTTTACTTTACTTTATTATAATTTAATTAATTAATTTTTTTTGTTTGATTTGATTTTAATTTAATTAATTTTTTATTTTGTTGTTTTATTTTATTTTATTTTATTTATTTTTTATTTGTTTTGTTTTGTTTTATTTTTTATTTCATTTCATTTCATTCCATTTAGTTTTGTTTATTTTATTTATGTTGTTTTATTTTATTTTATTTTCTAATTTTATTTCATTTTGTTTTGTTGTATTTTATTTTATTTTATTTTATTTTATTTATTATTTATTTTATTTTTTATTTTATTTTATTTTATTTTATTTTATTTTATTTTATTTCATTTTATTTCATTTTATTTCATTTTATTTCATTTTATTTTATTTTATTTTATTTTATTTAGAGCATTGAGATTTATAAAAATAGTTTAGTTTAGTATACAAAATTTGAATAACAACTTTATTTTGTTAGTTTTGAGATTGGATATTTTCTTTATATATGTTTGACAGTGCATTCTGTATATAGTAAGCTCTAAGCATCTGTGACCACAAATAAAATCCAGGCAATCAAAATTTAATTTAGACTTTGAAGTTAACTTGGGGTTTTTGACGTTTATTTGTACAATTTTTAGGAATTTCTTGGTTTAATTTAAATCATATTGACACTGAGATGAAAGTAGGGTACTGCGCCAACCAAAATTGGCTATATACCAGTTCCTACATCTTCACTTTGTCAGGAGTCCTGGTTTCATATCAGTATCTGTTTGTGCAGTTATTAAGTGTGTTTGTGGACAGTGAGGGCTCCGGCTGCTTTTGGAAAAGGTGTAATATAACCGAACATCTGATGAAGACGTTAGTAAAGACTGAGGTCAGCGAATGGACTGCCAGTAGGCCCTCTGACCCTTTAAACTCTGACCTCGCTTAAATCCTCAGCTCCATATTTAGATCCTGTTCCTCTAGTTTCCCGGGGAACCTGGTCTGGAGGTATGCATGTCCCTCATTTTAACACCATCAACTGCTTTCACAGCTTCACCCTATGCCTTCATGTCTTCTTTATCTCAATCCCTCTCATTAGTATTCATTAATACCTGTCATATTTCAGACAGTCGTGTTTTTTCTGGTGACAGGCTGTAATTTGGCTTGTCTTTCTGCACCCGGATTCAACCCCACCCCCATGATGCTCTTCTCTTAAACCCCACGTTCATCTAGACAGGCTGATAAAACACTTCCTCAGATGTAGATCAGTCATTTTAAGTGCTCTTCGAGTAATGATGTTATTCTTTGTGACTTTATAAGCTTGATTTGAAGGATGGAGTTTCGATAAGCCCCAATGCTTCGTGCCCTCTTTCAGTCCTGGCTGTGAATAAGTTTAGACTTGACTCCTGCCCCAACGGACTCATTTAACTTTTATTGTGTTAGAAATGGCAGGCGACAAATGACAGCCATATGAGTTAAGGACAAGTTAAGGACAGTCCAAAGAGCAGGCTCTCTATTTCCAGTACATAGTCTTACAATGCAGCTTGTTAAAGGAGAGATTTAGCCACTAACATGACAGAGCGATGCTTGTTGCGCTCTTAATTTGTGTTGCGGCTCTGCTTAACAATGCCTGAGGTTTAGCTGTAGATTGTTTATTGCTTTGTTCCGAAATGGGGATTGAAATGTTACAATGTTGCAATTTCTTCTTAATTTGATGTACTTTGACAAGGCAATATTTCTAAATGTCCCAAATATTGGTCACAGAATGGATAAACAACAACTTTGCAGGCCTCTGTGGTTCATTTCTTTGGGCAAAAATCAGGCTTTGTCTGTGTTTTTTATTTGCTTGTGGTGAAATTCAGTTTAATTCACATTTGTGTTGTAATTTGTTTGGGAATTGAACTAAATTGATTTAGCTTTCCTTTTTTTTTTGCTAAAGAATCACAGTGAAAAACGTAATTTTGTTTGACTCAATGGACCTAGAGTAGTTTTGAAACTGCACTGTAAACTGAAAAGCGACTGCGTTCATACTAAATATAGATACAGTACTTAACAGTACGTGATATTCCTCTTTCTGTAACTTACATCAGATGTGTCTATAACCTAAGGGTTGTTTGGTTGCCTTGGATCCAATGCGACACGACCTCGTGATCTCCGAGCTAACAGAGCCGGGCAGATTTAGACCTCTGGAATCATCCCGAGGATGCATGTCAAAGACGAATGAAGCTAATATCTCATCACCCTGTCCAATAAGTGACAACATATTGTAAATAACTTTATAAAAATGCTTTATGTTATGAATCGTGAGGCCAAAGTCCTCAGGATCAGCATTGGCTGATTGTGTTTTATTACAGTAGTCAATATTTAAAAAGTTGTCCTAAGACGAGAATGTATGTTGTTGAATAGTTTTTAGGACAACTCTGGTTTAAATTTTTTTATCCACTTGAAATGTTGACTGTTGTTTACAATTGTTGTTTTCCTTGTATGTTCTGATTCAGCTGATATTGTTAATAAAGATCATGAGCACTGACAAAAAGCCTTAAATAATTAGCATAAAAAGAATAATGCTAATTCTGTATTTAAGGCAGTATGCTGTGAAGAAGATAAAGGGCCTTATCATACACGCGGCGCAATGAGCCGCAAGATGTGTTTGGCGCGATTTGCTGCTATTTTCAGAAGAGTGCAACCCTAATTTTTTATGTTTTGCACCATGTTGTTTAAATAGCAAATTCGATTGCACCACTTTGTGGACTCATGGGTGTTCCGGACTATGAAGAAGTTGTGTTAATGTGCATTGTTGGCGTGTTGCTATTTTGAGGAACTGAAATAGACTGCGCCACTGACCAAATAAAAGCTGGGCTAAAGTCCAGCGCAGAACACGTTAGTTATGCAAATGTGTAAACATTACTTAATACACACAGGGTGTGCAGCAATACACAAATATGTTTACATATAAAAAAATCAACAGATTGTAATGTCATAAAAAATATTATTTTCTACATAAATTTAAAAACCACTGCCTTCGGGGGGCTTTTTTTCAGATTATTCATAACAGTTTGCTTTTGTATAATGTTAATATTATTAGCAGTATTATTTATTATATGCATATTTATATTTGTTTTAATAAAAGCAAGTTTAGATTTGTCTACCTGTTTTGGTTTTGGAGACATAATCTTGGGCATAAGAAGAGGACGTTTTCAGATATAACTTTTGATATAACTATAACTTAGATACAACTCATTATTTATTTATTTGCTGGAAATTTTGAAATAGTTTTGAACAAATCTTTGCGCTTAACAAACAAAATATATTATGTAGGCTAATGGATGTCTCCATTGGAGTGAGTTTCCACTTTTTTTTAACTTTATAAAAGTAAAGTAGTAAAGCAAAGAATAATAGTAAAGAGAAACTAAGGAGGCCGATTGGAGGAGGCTCGTTCTATATCCTTTCGCTGCAGATGGTTTGTTTAACTGTTTACTCACTAGTGAAGTGTTCAGTTTTTCCACTTACAAAGTCCACCATATACATAGCAAATGCACCATGGCACGATGCAACTGACTCTTAATGGGAATGTGAGATGAGACTCTGATTGATTTAATGCACTTTATGCTCAAAACAAACTCATAACTCGTTAAGAGAATAAGCACAACCCTGTTAGACCATGTGCCAGGGCGCAGAGGGTATTTGTCCAACCTTAAAATAGCAAAAGTGGATTTGGACATGCTTTTTAATTTTTTTTTTTTTTTGCCTTGCACTTTAGACTTTGTGCCTAGATCATTAAAGTAGAGCCCTAAAAGCCACCATATAGTTGGCTAAGACGTGCTTTATATGACCAAGTAAGGGTTACAGGTTTTCCAATGGTATGTAATACAGACAGGTTCATCTCCCCATAGTGTGAAAATCTCTGCTTCTGATTGACTGATCAGTGAGTCTGTTAATGACCAGCGGTTTGGATTTCGAGAAAGAGAAGAGCATGTGGAAAACTTGCCAACTGCTTGAGTTTTAGAAAAGGCTTTATCCCCTCAGTTGAGCAGTCAGCGTAATAGAGTTGAGCGTGGGATCCCTGGTCACTGAAGCCCTGGATCTAATTGGCTCCTTTGTGCAGCTCATTGAGCTGAAAGGTGTTGAGTTGCCCCTGTTAAAAGTGTGAAGTTTGAAAGTGAGTGTCAAACTCAAGACAGATTGGCCGAGCTTACCTCTGCGTTCTCTGCAGCTATTAAAGGAGTAATGGCTGGATTTGGCGGAAGAAAGCACTAACGCATTGACCAGATGACAAATTAGGACCGTCCAGGTCTTGCTTTCCAATGGGGGCTACTACTTTCTGCTTGCGTGTGTGTATCGAATGGATCTTAGTTCTTTTAAGTCCAGCGCTGATGTGTCTGGGATTAGTTAGACGAATGACCCGAATAAAAGTGCTGCTGGAAAGACTATTTGATTTGCTGGTCTGTGATCGTTCAACCATTTGTGACCGTTCAATGGCTTGTCCCCTTTGTTTCCAGGTCCTCATACTCTTGCACTTTGATGACCGTGCTTTCATTTTATTACAATTTTTGATATACTAGTCCACACTATATTTCATCTTCTTGGCATGCTAGTGCTTTTTAAGTCGAAAAAGTACTAATTAGCTGACCTTGTATCAAAAGAAATTTATTACAAAGACTTTCCCTATGGAGCAACTAAAGGTTAAGTGTTCTGCTCATAGGAACTGTGAGGTTTTCTTCTTAATTCACCTCTTATATGGGTTTAAACTTTAAATCCAGATCAGAGCTATTGGGTTCACCACCTTTTTGTTAAAAGATGCATTCTTACTGAGGTCATTTTTAACTTATTACTAACCAACTTATTATTTTTTTTAAAGAGAGAAAATATAAAAACATGTTTAGTTTAGTAGACAATATTCCAAAAACATTTTCATTTTTAGTTTGGGGATTGGATATTTTATTTATATATGTTTGAAAGTGCATGTATAGTGAGCTCTAAGCATCCGTGACCACGATTAAAATCCAGGGATTCAAATTTAATTTGCACTTTGAAGTTAACCTGGGGTTTTGATTGGGTTTAAACTTAAAGTCCAGATCAGAGCTACTACCTTACTAGTAAGGTTGAAAGATGCATTTTTACTAAGGTAATTAAAAAAATAAATTCATTGCTCTCTGTTGAAAATGTATGTTCAAATGTTCTGTTTAGAAGAGAATAATTTTCATCTATTAATCAGTTTTGAATCGTCAATCTATGAACAGCCTGTGGTAAAATTAAAAAAAGAAAGAGAGCTTCCCAAACTTCCTTGGTTTTTGGTCAGTGTATATTGAACATGTGCATCTGAGGCAGTAAGTTCATTGTGTTACATTGTCATACTGTGACCATAGTAATGATGTAGTAGGCTATTTAAACAGATTTATAAGAATTAAATCAAGCAGTTTAATATACAAAATGCAAAAAGTATCATAGATTATAGTTTTAGTACATTAAATGATTTGAATTGAAGGGCGACATGGTGGTTCAGTGGTTAGACCTGTTGCTTTACAGCAAGAAGGTCACTGGTTCGAGTCTCGGCTGGGCCTGTTGGCATTTCTGTGTGGCATTTGTATGTTCTCCCCATGTTTGTGTGAGGGGTTCCTCTGGGTGCTCCAGTTTTCCCCCAGCAGTTAAAAGACGTGCGCTAAAGGCAAATTGGGGAAACATAATAGCCCATAGCGTGTGAGTGCGTTTGTGAATGTGAAAGTGTATGGGTGTTTTCCAGTACTGGGTTGTGGCTGGAAGGACATCTGCTGCTTAAAACATATGCCCGAATAGTTGGTAGTTCATTCCGCTGTAGCGACCTCTGACAAATGAGGGACTAAGCTAAAGAAAAATTAATGAATGACTGAATGATTTGTATTAAAGATTATTTAAGGGACAGTTCACCCAAAACTGAAAATCCTGCCACTATTTACTCAACTATCTATTTTTTTAAAACTATTTGGGTTGAAAACAAAAGAAGATATTTGGAAAAATGCTGGTAGCCGGCCTATTGATTTACATATTTTTTTTTACCAATAAGTTATTGGGTGCCAACAACCACCATTCTTCAAAATGTCTTCTTTTTGTGTTCAATAGATGAAAGAAGCTCAAATGTGTTTCAAACCGCATGACAGAGAATAAACGATGATTTCTTTTTGTGTGAACTATCCCTTTAAGCATTTTACACCTTGTTAATTTCACTAGTTTGTGTTTGTGAGTCCAGCAGAGCGTGAATTCACTGGCTCCTGATTTTTTTGCGGAAGACTGACAGTAAAGGTAAATTGATGGTACGGTTGTCATGGAGATTTGAACACCTGCTGAGTCTTTCCAAACAGGTGGGCATACCAGTGTCAATCAATATGTCAGCACCATCCCAAATGTACTTGTAATCTTAAATTTAGAAGATTTTTTTCCCCTAGAATGTCTGACATACCTACATTATATGCACTTCCGAACTTTTTAGCACATGATTTACTGCTAGTACATAATCACACATACTTACTCTTGCGGCATTTTATGGTCCCTTGATATGTCGCAATTGCATAGTATAGTCTACTAATGGACACTTTTCTCCATTTATGGTGGGAAATTACAACCGTTTCCAGCCATAATGCTGCATACAGACATACAGGAGCTAGAAACCCAATTTCAAATCTGTCATCACGGCGAAGGAATTTTCCATGACAACGCTATTCCCCGCGTGTCAGCATGGCATCTCAGATTGCCAGTCGGTTTAATGGTGTAAGCTCTTTTCTGGACTACCATCCGTCTGCTGTGCAGTTTATTGGTTGTTTCATGCATGGGGCCACAGAAAACAATTTGCGTGGGTCGAGCCCAGAATGACGACAAGAACTTAGTCAGAACATCTGCCAGATCTGTAAATCAAATCTGTTCATGTTGAGTCAGCCAATGCATCGGAGTCATTGTTTGGCAATTTTGGAGAAACACAACTTCAGAATGGAGACTAAACTAATGTCCTTAAACTAAACGTCAGACATGTAGGTTGAATAAAAGGCCACCGAGTTAAAGACCTCCCTCTTTTAAATGCCTTTGTACTCTGTGTGACGCCATTATAGGTATCCTTCCCCCTCAAAACACTGCGGTCTGATTTGTTGGATATCCTTCCCCTTCAATCTCCTGGCTTTTCAGGTGGTTGTCATTGTCCGTCCATCAGAGCTTGGCGTGGGTTGGGTCCAGTTTCTAAAACATTGATTAGGCCTAAGCCTGTAACAATAAACAGTCAGCAGGGCTTTGGCGGAGTTGTGTTAGTGTTTCTTCCATATGGGGTAGATAGCAAAGCATGCTGGGTAATAGCTCTCATATGCGACCTCTCATACCAGGAGTCTTGGAGAAATTGATTAGTGATATTTAGATATAAATATTTGAGGCAAATGCAGTAATATAGGTTCATTTTGCATCGAATTGTGGTAAAGGAAATACAATCATGGTAAGGCAACTTGAATAGCTCATTGGTCAAAGGAGACACATCCAATATGGGTTTCTAAATTGAAACGAAAGAGGCTTTACATACATATAAAGCATATTAAATGCAAGTGTCTACTTTAATGTTTAATGTACTTTTTAAAATCTATAAAAGAATAAGTAATCATAATAAATTTTAATATAAGTTAATAAAAATGTATTACTAACTAATGAGCAAAACCTAGTGCTATATAGTGGCAAACTATAGGGAGTTAAACTGAAACTATTAAGTTGGTGCTGCACTATAATCCTGATGCATCTTAAAATATATATATATTTTTTTTTTACATTTAAATTTTTGTTATACTAACTATTTTAGTGGGTGCCTTTTGTATATCATGGTAAAATATATACAATAGTCATTATTTTTTGTTCTTTGACCTACAGAAGCACTGTAGGTTAAATTAAATCAACGCTTTAATGTTATTGCAACTTTATATAAAACAATATGTGTTGGCATGATTTTAGTTTTAATATTGTAGGTTTTACAATTTAGCCAATAAAAGATCCCAAAATTGGCCCCATTGCAAATGTCTCACTGTAACTTTAATTTTCACTTTTATTTAAAACTAGAAAAACTTAATAAAGGCACAAGCCAAATATGTTTGTGGTTATCAACATTAATATAAAGCATACAATATGCGTTTGCATGATTTTAGTTTGTTAAATTGCTTACTAACATTTTCTGTGTAAAATGATATTCAGAATTACAAGTTTGACACCATGACAATGCAACCCTAAAATGATTGTAAAAATAATGCAAACAATTTTACAGCTGAAGTTATAAAATTATAGGCTTCATATTTATCTTTTAAATGATCCCAAATTGGCCCCAATGCAAATGTCGCACTGTAACTTTAATTTTAGATTTTATTTAAAACCAGAAAAACAAAATGAAGCCGCAAGCCAAATATTTTTGTGGTTATCAGCATTAATATAAGGCACAAAATATGTGTTTGCATGATTTTAGTTTGTTAAAATGCTTACTAACAATTTCTGCGTGACCCTAAAATGATTGTAAAAATAATGCAAACAACTATACAGCTGAAGTTACAAAATTACAGGCTTTCACATTTTAGCTTCTAAATCATCCCAAAATTGGCCCCATTGCAAATGTCCCGCTGTAACTTTAATGTTCACTTTTAGTTAAAACCAGATATGTTTGTGGTTATCAACATTATTATAATGTGTTTGCATGATTTTAGTTTGTTAAAAAGCTAACTAACAATAGGGTATATGCCGAGCTAGTGCTGTTCCCATGCTGATACACTTCCGGTGACCTGTTATTGTGAACTTTTTTCCATTTTATACGATTCCTTATACAGCATCGATGTTGTAATGCCATTAAAATACATTCAGTTAAATAAACTTTAGCATTTATTTGGTTGCTCAAGCATAAAACGAGACAAAAAAGCTGTATACTCGCACGCGCCCGTCAGAATCGGCAGGCTAACGCAGAAGCTCCATTGAATATAGTGGGGTAAAAAAAATGCTCATATTATAAAGATATGGCGGGGGAAATGTAATTTAATGCAGTGCTTCTTGTACAATCTGAGACCCACTTTAAATCGGATATCACTCAGCTAGTAGAGATTGCTGATTTTTAAAGAAAACAGACCTTAAACGAACCGGATTTTGCATTGGCATTCAATTCGCCGGAAGCGCTTAACCCAGGTTACTGGCAAATTAAAAGTCCTATTAGCATGCTTCGGCATATACCCCATTTCTGTGTGAAATTATATTCAGTATTACAAGTTTAGCACCATGACAATGCAACGCCATGAATGATTGTAAAAATAATGCAAACAACTTTACAGCTGAAGTTATAAAATTATAGGCTTCACATTTTAGCTTTTAAATGATCCCAAAATTGGTCCCATTGTAAATGTCTCACTGTAACTTTAATGTTCACTTTTATTTAAAACCAGAAAAACAAAAATAAAGGCACAAGCCAAATATTTTTATTTTGTGGTTGTCAACATTATACCACAAATGCATAAAATTCCTTCAAGACAGAAATGATGTTTCCCAGTTGACTGGGCCCCTGGATATGCATTCAAATAAGGCATTGTACCTGGTTGCACTTTGTCTAGTTATGTAAGAGCAGCTCCTGAGGGTTTTGCACTGGCCTCTTATGGCTGTGATCCTAATTCAAAGATACATAGTTTTATTTACGAGACATCTGAAAATAACACACAATGTGCGTGATCTAAGGCCTGTCAGAGTTGAGCTTGAAGTGCTGGCAAAACAATGCAGTAAATAATGTTAGGTTGATCAAGCATTTTGCTGAACAGCTGTGACACAACAGGGAAAAACAAAATCAGATCTTCCATCTGGAGTACATTTGTTTATCCTGTCATTATATGTCCATCTCCATCAAAAAACATCCATATAAAATTACCTATCATGACGCTAAAGCTTGCATAATTTATAACTTCAATATAAAGCTATTCATTTGGTGTGAAAAGGGAAGTAAACAAGGCTGAGAGCAACACATATTTATATTATCCCTCTAAACTTTTAATTGTCGGCCCCCCAGTGCAAAACAGGAGCCAGATGATTAAAGCCTCCGAGAAATTGTCCCTTGGCATGGGTTGTGTCTGATACTCCAACACTGTTTGTTCCAAGACTGCTAGTCTCTACCGAAAACCATCAAAACCCATATTAAAGCCTAGTGTGGTGGCTGTTTTGCACGTTTATGAGAGTCGGCATAATCTATTTATGGTTTCACAGATATTATTGAACTGTTTAAGAGCAACTGCTTCGACTCTAGTGGCTTGCGTGAATGGCTGGACGGAGAAGGATCTTAAAATAAGGCTATTTTCTTTTTATCACACGCTAGCGTAATTATGCAGCCATGTAGTTACAGCAGCAAACCTCGGACAGGACTTTTGGCGACCCATGGGAGAGCAGCGGTCTTTTAAGAGGCTTTTTTACGGTGAGCGAAATGCCTTTTGGGAGGTGCTCCAAACAATGCATCACCGAACCCCACAGTGTTTTGAAGTTTGGGGGGCCCCTAATGGTCCCTCGGGCCCTTTCAATACCTGTGAGAACCATGTGTCCGCTCCCTCAAGTCTTCAGCTTGATTGAGGAGAATGTTTTTGGGTTAAGTGCTCCGAAATGTTTGTGGTTTTTAATTTGGAGTTCTTGACGAGCATCCAAACAATCTTGCGGCGGCCTCAGAATAACTTCCACGCTAGTGAAACGTGGTATGTAGGGAGAGAAGATGTCCCTCCGTCGATTTCCTCGCCGCATGGTTAAGCAATCGCGGCTAGTGTTGAACCATGGGAAAGGTAAACACTTTCACCGACGTTCCCATTATGAGATTTTGGCTTCTGCTAAGTCAGAATGGTTTGAGTCAGATGAGACAAAAAAGCTTTCTCGCTTCATTAGCTGTTGTTTGTTTTGCTAAATGTTTGGCTAAAAGACCTTACCCTTGTGAATAACAAGTATACTTTAGCATATTTTTTAAAAATAATAAACATTGTGTAAATGACATACTTAAAAGTGAAGTCATTGTAACGTTTTAGATACTTAATTGCTTGCTATTTAATGTCAAATTGAAATGTTGTTTATGTAATTGTTGACCCATGTAAGTAGTGCATAATTTCATTTATATTTAAAGGTAATAACTATTCTTCATAATTATCTTTTCTTGAAAGTGTACTGCTGAAAGCTGCGTGTACTGATGTAAACTAATATATCTGAATGCCCTATATATATCTTTAGATATAAACAGATCATTGACGAAAATCAATGGTAAACCAAAACCTTTGTGTCACCAACACTCTGCAATTTTTGTTTTACGTTCAGGTTTGAAATAACATGAGGGTTGGTAGAATTAGATTTTTTAATTACTCTGAAAGTGTTATTAATTGTAATAGAATATGGTGTTTATAATGTCTTCATGAATAAAGCACTGAGTCATTCAGTTGATTCATTCAAATGGCTGATTCATTCAGGAATGAAAGAAATGACTTTATGAATCACTGGTTCACTTGATTTATTCAAAACATGGAATCATTCAGAAATGACACAAAGGTATGCTGATTTGAAATGCAAATGAGTTATTGAATCATTCAGTTGATTCATTCAAATGGCTGATTCATTCAGGAATTAAACAAATGAAACAAACTTGATTAATTTAAAACATGGAATCATTTAGAAATGAAACAAAGGTGTGCTGATTTGAAATGCAAAACAATTAATGAGTCATTCAGTTGATTCATTCAAATGGCTGATTCATTCAGGAATGAAACAAATGACTTTATGTATCACTGTTTCACTTGATTCATTCAAAACATGGAATCATTCAAAAATGACACAAAGGTATGCTGATTTGAAATGCAAATAGGTTATTGAGTCATTCAGTTGATTCATTCAATTGGCTAATTCATTCAGGAATGAAACAAATGACTTTATGAATCATTGGTTCACTTGATTAATTTAAAACATGGAATCATTTAGAAATGAAACAAAGGTATGCTTATTTGAAATCCAAAACAATTAATGAGTCATTCAGTTGATTCATTCAAATGGTTGATTCATTCAGGAATGAAACAAATGACTTTATGAATCATTGGTTCACTTAATTCAAAACATGAAATCATTCAGAAATGAAACTAAGGTATGCTGATTTGAAATGCAAAGCAATTATCAAGTCATTTAGTTGATTCAAACCAATGGCTGATTCATTCAGGAATGAAACAAATGATTTTATAAGTCATTGGTTTACTTGAATAATTTAAAACATAGAATCATTCAGAAACGAAACAAAGGTATGCTGATTTAAAATGCAAATGAGTTATTGAGTCATTTGGTTGATTCAATCCAATGGCTGATTCATTCAGGAATGAAGCAAATTACTGTATGAATCACTGGTTCACTTGAATAATTTAAAACATGGAATCATTCAGAAACGAAACAAAGGTATGCTGATTTGAAATACAAAACAGTTGAGTCATTCAATAGATTTATTCAAATGGCTGATTCATTCAGGAATTAAACAAATGACTTAATGAATCATTGATTCACTTGATTAATTCAAAACATGGAATCATTCTGAAATGACACAAAGGTTTGCTGATTTAAAATGCAAATGAATTATTGAGTTATTCAGTTGATTCATTCAAATGGCTGAAAACAGTGACTTTTCAGATAATATTTTTGTTGATGAAACAGACAGACAACACAACATGGCCACTAAAATATAGTACAATATTATGTTATTGATTGGAATTTTGTATAAAATTAAGACTAAAAGAACTGAGCTACAAATGCGAACACACCTCTAGTCAGCACATGACAGTATTTTTGGTTAAAGCTTTTAATTTGACATAACAAAGTAAACTTTAAATGTGAAACATATAATGTTTAAGAAACATATGTGCATTCAGTACAGTAAAGTGCAGTTTAACCTTCTTCATGTAAATAAACTTCAACAATGGAAAGTATTGCAAAGTTGCTCATTCATTTAGTGGTTTTTAGCTTGGCATGCGATGGCACGTTAATTAAAAAGCTTTCACAGGTAATCACAGCTAATTGCTACAATGTAAATGAATGCACAAGTACAGGAAAAACGAAAAGACATCATCTTCATGGTATTAATTATGTTGGCAGTAATGGTGTGCCGTTTTGTTTGCAAATCAAGCTCGTAATTCATCTATAATTTAGCGCAAAAGTTTTATTACGGGATTTATATGACTTTTCTTTTTTTCAGGTAAGAGCTAACATCCCTTTTCCTTTTTTTGACAGCAGAAATGTGACAAAGTTTGAAGTGTGCTGCAGGAACTGCTTTTGGCCACCCAGCAGATGTGATTGAACCATGACGAGTAATTCGTCCAGGTAAGTGGATAAGCTAAGAGCTCTTACACAGCTGGAATTAATATGTTCTTGAGAAGAATCCGAGGCATGAATAGATAATTACAGTGTTTGCAGCGTGAGGTAATTACACTTCAGCCTGCCTTTAGAGCAACTGCTGTTGAATCCCTAATGTAGTTTAGAAATGAAAAACCCCAGTGCTCAACTCAGATCCAGAGCTATGGCGCTAGTACAGTAAGCAGCTCGGTGACTGTTTTATTGAACAGGGTTTGAAGTTATGTGATTACGAGCTCAAGTTGTAAGTGTGGAAAAAAAGCTGATAAAGCCACAATATATTCACACATTCTTCATTTTCTGGCTCTGAAAATAGTGTTGATTTATGTGTGTCCCCATGAATCAAGAATCAAAGACTTACAGTAGATTCATATCATTGAACTGTCAATAGATACAAAATTAGCCTTTTCTTTTGGTTGATGCACTTTTTATTAATAATTTGAACTTTACAGCTGTATTTAATTTCTTTGGAGACAGTGAGAGTTTTCTTTTTAAATGACAATGCAAACATAAAAGAAACTAAACATTTTTCAGAGAGTGTGTTTTTGCTACATGAGCCTGACTTCTAGGAACTTTAAGCAGAGTGAGACGGAGCTGCTCATTAAGGTAAGGAATGGGGATTTTTAATAATCTGTGTTTGGTAGCTAAACATAACTGACCTGATATTCATGTATATTTTGCTCCTTCACTTTTTTGTTTGTTTGTTATGACAGCGTTTCATAAAATAATATTAATCCTAACATTTGTAGGTGTGCTGATTTGAAATACAAACAGTTTTTAGATCATTTTAGATAATAGCTTTTTAGATAATATTCTTGTTGGTGGAAAAAAATACATCATGGCTACTTAAATATTACAATATTATATTATTGATTGCAATTTTGTAAATTATATATTTTTTTTGTTACGACAGCGTTTCATAAAATAATATTTATCCAACTATTATATGCAAGCTGATTTGAAACGCAAAACAGTTCAGCTGTGTGTTTTTTTTTTTTTAGATAATATTCTTGTTGGTGACAAAAAACACAATATAGCTACTAAAATATAGCACAATATTATGTTATTTATTGTAATTTTGTACAAAATCAAGACCAGAAACTGGGGATTTTTAATGATCTGCGCTTGGCAGCTAAACAAAATTGACATTCATGTGAATTTTGCTTCCATAATTGTTTATTTTTTTAGTTATGACAGCCTTTCATGAAATAATGTTTATCCAGCTATAGTATGTGTGCCGAATTGAAACGCAAAACAGTTCAGCTGTGGGTTTTTTTTAGATAATATTTTTGTTGGTGACAAAAAACACAATATGGCTACTAAAATATAGTACAATATTATGTTATTTATTGGAATTTTGTTCAAAATCAAAACCAGAAAATGGACAGTTTTAATGATCTGTGCTTGGTAGTTTAAAAACAGTGAATTTTGCTTTTACACATGTTATTTTTATTTGTTTTTAGGGGTTATGACAGCGTTTTATGAAATAATATTCATCCAACTATTGTACAAGTTAATAATTTGGGGCATAAAAAACAAAAATGTGAAATTACACTGTATTATGTTCATGCAACATTCTTGCCTCCAAAGAATCCTACAAATCATGTTTACAAGTTAAAGGGATTCGTTTAATAAAAATTGGGTTTACACAAAATTTTATATACACTATATTACTTACAAAGCCAGTAGAAACATGAAAAAAGGGACGGATTTTCATTGGGTGGTGCTAATAGTGCATAATTTGCCTCAATTACATCTTCTGCTCATGTAAAAAAAAAAAATAATAAATAACTCGACAAGAAAGTATGTCTGAGGCGTTCCACTAGAGAGAGTAGCGCAATTCTTCGGATCTGGAGTGAACCCAGCATTGTTCATATTGCTTTACACCCTTTAGAAACTTTGTTAAACAATCTGTGGTGTTTTTTTTTATCTAATTTTAGAGATGTATGTCTTTTCAACTCATTAAAACATTAAAGGGGTCAAACATGTGCACCGCATTCAAATTCAAACAAAAATGAGAAAGGTTTAATGTTGTGTGCCATCAACAAGTTCAAGCTTCAATTTCAATTTAAGAATCAATGAAATTTATTCTCCCTCGCCACATACAGTACAGTAGGTAGGGTTGAGCTTTTTATGTTCACTGACCAATGTTTATATGTAATTGCTAGCTTAAATGAAACATCCTAATCATACAGTATAAACCAAGTATTTTTTCAGAAGACAAAATAGTTTGATTCATATAGATTGACTTTTTGAAGCATCAATATTTTATTTCACACAAATAAAATCTGTATTAAAATGTCCTAATTGTTTCTAAAATTAATAATGAATTAATAATAAGCCCCTTTTTATGTGAATAATATAAAAAATATATGATTATTTCTCAGTTTCAGCTCACTGAGCTGTAGACCTGTTTTTCTTTATCGTTCTGTTTCATGTGCTGTGCACTTGTGAAAGCTCTCGGTTGTTTTTAGCAGTTCTCCGAATGCAGCGTCAGCCGCTGATTGGGCTGTTGGGGATGGTGATTGAGTTTGAAATGGAGCAGGTCAGCCCCAGGGTATCTGAACAGGCTTAATGGACCTGTTTGAGACCTGCAGGGCCATGAGCAGTGGGGGTCACCACGGGGTCATGTTTACTCAGAGCCTTCCAGAGCGTGCCGCATGCCAATTCATTTTCCCCCAGCCTGAGCAAGTGCAGCGCCGCATCTGGATGCCATCGGGCTTCGTCACTGGGGGGAAAACCTTCCCATAATCCTGCCAGGAAAGCGAAGGGGAGCTAGCGGGATTTAGTAAAGCAATTCCAAAGAAATAGAAAGAAAAAAAAGAAAATTAAAAAAAAGCTTATTTCAATACGCCGTAGGGTCTTTGGTACAACTGACCCTCTGCGCTGCTTACCGTCAGATTTCTCCAACACTCTCTGAAGTGACATATTTATAGCGATGTGTGCTCTGGTTTGAGATTGCTTAGGCCGGCTGCACCACGTTTCATTTTCAAGCCACACCGTATAGCCAGTCACATCTCATTAAGTTTGGGGCAGCTTTCTGAAAGCACTCCAGCAGTTAACAAGAGCTGTAAAGCCAGCCAGAGCGACTGGAACGCCGAGGTGAGGAGAATACGGACTGAATGTGTGGCGAAGTATGAGAGGAAGGTGAGAAGCTTGGCATGTGCAGAACCGGGCGCTGCTTGGTGGTGGAGCTCTTGGCATCATTAATGAGTAAAAAAAGTAAGCCTGAAACCACCCGACTGTGACTGTGCGCAGGCATAATCAATTGTTGGAAATGAAACTGGCGTAGATCATAAAAATATGAACAGCGCCATTGAGAAGAACTTTCTTTATGGTGGCCCCGAGAGTGTAAAAAATTATGTAGTTTATGGAGCAGTTTTACATTTTTGCTAACATACATAAACCTGGATGGCAGACCTCTGGGAATAAGTGGAGGAGGAATGCAATTTTTTTTTTTTTTTTTTTAGGGTGTTTAATCATTTTGAATACCTATATAGAACTCAATACAGGCACAAATCAGCCTCAGTGGGAGTGAGTGGACGGTTATATGAGGAAGCAGAGGTTACGGTTCCTCTGTCTCTAGAGGGTGCCCTTATGGTATTCTGGTCTAAATTTACAGCATCGTTTTTCAGAAGCTCACAAAAAAAAAAAAAAGTTATTTGAAGTATAAGTGAAGGTAGAGCTTAGTAGTTTAGACAAAGTACAGTCATATATCTATTGGCCTTGTGACTGCATGCTGATAAAGTGCACTGTAAAAATGATATGACAAAAAGTCCTGACAACAAATGTTTTATGTTATTTTAACTTATTTTATTAACTTAATCAATAAGTTAACCAAGTTTACATTAATATGTTGAGTCAGTTTGGTGTAAGTTGAGATGACTAGAAAAGTTAATTTGATTCAACTAAAATATTTAAGGCAGCAACAATTTTTATACAGTGTGACTTGAGGGCAACTTCTCTGTCCATTATGGGATGAATACAGTGTAAATGAAAGTCCTCTGATTGACTGGGCGACTGGCCAGTCGACCGACCCACCCTCCTCCTTCCCTAAACCCAACCAATTTTACAGATTGACCCACCCGCTTACTTCCCTAAACCCATCCGACGATTTACAAAGCCATCCAGAAAAAGAAAAACCGCCGTCTGATTTTTACAACATTTACAGATTTTACTTCGCCTAATAAAATGAAGTGCAGCCATATGTACCTCCGGCTACATAATTCGTGGTCTCCAGAAACGTCCACGGGACTACATTTTCAGAATGAGCCTGTGTTGAATTTTATCATCAGTCAGATATGCAATCATATAAATATAACTGCATGCACCCATCATGTCTATTCTTCCCCGTCTCACAAACAGGGCTGACTTTAGAAAAATAACACTGATTACAACATCTAAGACCCCCCAACAGGTCAGCTCAGCTTGTATTATCCATATAAGACTGTGCATTTATAAAGAGCAGATCTGCAATGTGAAGGGTTTGTTTATGATGCATTAGCATGTTGAGTCAGTATTAGTCCAGCTCCAGTGAATCAGCTAAATCTCTTCACCCCTTCCCCAGAAGACAAATCCAATCCCGTGAGATTTACCCAGGATTAGAACCATTTATGCACCAAATCCTAATTTAGGATTCAACACGCAATTCAACACCCTTTGAGAAGCACAGAAGGCCCCTAAAGGAAGCTGTGATTGACTTAAAGTGAAAAATCAGTTCATTTGAGCAGGAATGCATTCATATCCGTCTCCCGCAGCCTCAGGAGGAGCTCCCGGAGCACAAGGTGTTTGGTTCATGATCCTCACACTTCTTCTCTGAAGGTGCTGTTGAAATGTGAGGGGCTCCAGGGGGATGGCGCCCAGGTACAGGCCTCTGATGTGTGTGTGTGATAGACTGTGAGACTGTTAAACCTTGACCTGGCTGTAGAGAAATGAAAAGCAGATGAGGGGGGAGGATTGCATCGCTTTGTGCCCATTCTGCTGTGTGTGTGTTGGAGAAGGGAGGACAGGCAAGGTGAAGGATGTTCAGATGACGGATGGTGCTGGGAGATAGTGGGAACTTTATGAACGGGCTTTCCCCTCTTACGGAAAAAGTATGAGAGGAAGACGCAATTAACTCCATGCGAGAGGAAAAGGCACTTAGTGAATTGTTCAGTCACACTGATAACAGGCTAATCTGTCGGGCTAATCGCAAAATGTGAAGCGATAAAGTCAAGTGGTGAAGTGAAGAAATCTGTTCATGGCTGAGTTTTTAGTTTATAGGGGTTGAATTAGTTAAATGAGCTTAATGAGAAAAGTTTGTCTAAGTTTATTTGTTAAAATATTTGTTTAATAAAGAATTAATGAATAAATGCATACATGCATGCACAAATGTATTTTATTTAAATATTTTATTGCTTTATCATTAAAATACGCTGCATTTGCGTGCATTTTTTACTGGCAAGAAAATGTTTTATATTGATGCATTAATTTAAATAAAAATATGTGCCAGTATGTTTTTGAGGACTACTAATTCTGAATTATTATTAATTGTTTACATGGTAAATATATCCTTTTGATTAGATTAATAATTTATGTTCAGTTTTAAGTTCAAGAATGCCCATAATAATTGTTCATTAATTAAAAAAAACATTTAATCTTAAAAGAAATTACTACTGCTATTATTTATTTATTTATTTATTTATTTATTTATTTATTATTAATGATACTAACAATATTTTAATTGTTGTTAATAATAATAATAATAATAATAATAATAATAATAATAATAATAATAATAATAATAATCACATTAAAATAATAATCACATTAAAATAAATTAAATAAATAACAAATAAATAAATAATAATAATAATAATAATAATAATAATAATAATAATAATAATAATAATATACTTATTATTATTAATATTTCTAAATGAACAGGATTTTTTTACAATTATTACAAATACTGAAATATATTATTATTATTATTATTATTATTATTATTATCATTAAATATTATTTGTTATTATTTATTATTATTTATTTATTTTATCTTTGATTTCCAAATTTTCCAAATTTTCTTTGAAGATCAAGATTTACCTTTCATCTTTGTTTTAGTGGTTTAATGTGAGAAACATTGGTATGAAGCATATGCGTATCATCACAAGCAGATTTGGGGCATATATATATATGCATAAACATCTCTGAAGCAATTTGAGAAGCAAAATAGTGTTGGGATGACAAGACTTGTTTTCTGAGCGCATGTGTAGAATTCAGTTTATTGTTCCTACCCTATCAGCAAATCAATCTTCTTCTTTCGCATAAACCTCTCTAAATTTAGCCTAGATTTATGCACAAAACAAGTAACAATTTGTATTTTGTAGATAAACGAATGATGGCAAATTTTCCACTAATACAAAAGCCATTGGGAGAATCACAGCAGATGTTTTCATTAGCAGACAGTTTGTATGTCTTGTCAGATTCTGCTTACAAACAGTTGAATTTCACATGGCTTTCATGTTTCCCCCTGCCTCATCTCTGAGGTGAAAGGTCACGCTGGTGCTCAGTATTATCAGGTATGTCAGGTTTAATGCCTCATACCTCCCCGATCCTCCGGGAATTCATTAATTAGGAATTACGCAAAACAGATGATGCTGCATTGCTTCATCCTCTATTCATTTCAGCTCATCTACAGCTGTTCCGCAATGTTTTTATGCAACACAGGTTTATTGTGAATCACCAAATTCCTCGTGCGCAACAACACTTCCAAGCAGCTTCCTCTGAGTTTCCTAACAAGTCATTAAAAGCATGTATTTCCTGTGGCACAAAGGGCTCTATTGTTCTGCAGGCTCCAGCTTTACTGTCACAACATTTTCATTTTTTCATTAAATCAAGATAGGAGTTACACCAGAGCGTCTGATCTCCTCGGAGTGATCTATGGGAGGTCAAAGAGAGAGAGAGAGAGAGTTTGTGAGCATGTGTGAATTCTCTTTATTTAAAGCTGACTTTAATACTAGCGTATGTTTAATCTAGCTCTCCGCACCGGCCTGGCTCCGGCTATAGGATTTCATTTCATTTCTGGAGAGATGCCCTCAGCATCAAGGATGTAATTTCAGGACTCTGTGCATTTGGAACTCTCGATCCATCTCACCCCAGATGAAACAGGTTTATTATTACAGCCGGGATGTAATATCAGCCTGAGTGTTTCCACTGGCTGGGAATAATGCCCTGAACATGCTGTTAACCACTCCAACGCCCCACATGGGGAAGGTGTTTCCGTTGACTCCCAAGATGCCTCAGTCATTTCCGTGACTTTGCAGGCACGCTTATGTTTGTGCCCTTTCTCTAAGTAGGCATGTGTGCCGTGCCGGAGATTAGTGCAGTCGGGGGGCAGCTGTGAGGATGGAAATGGCGGATCTTGCCCTGTTGGAAAATGCAGATAATGTGGAACCTAATAGGCATTTACTGGTCCAGACTGGTCTGGATGTTTGATCAGCTGGGCGAGCAGTTGGTGGGGCTCAAATAAATTAATGGTAACGTGACTTTTGAGTTATTGAGAAAAGTCACACCAACATTCCTAAAAATAAAGCTTCTGAAAGGGGTTTTTATACACTGTGAAACCCAAAAAGTTAAGGTAACGCAAACCGTTTGAGGAAACTGATTGCAACAAACCATTTAAATTGAAAAACTAATCCTAATGAGTACTGTGATCTTAATCTATTTGAGTAAATGAAGCAATTCGAGCAAAGTAAAATCCAATAAATGAAGAGAACTCAAACCAATTGAGTACTGTAAAACCCAATAAGTTAAGGCAACTCAAACAAATTGAGGAAATTGATTGCTACAAATCATTTGTGTTAAAAAACTAATCTGTATGAGTACTGTGAACTTACTTTATTTAGGTTGAAGTAATGAGGTGTTTAATTAACTCTTTAACATCAACTCTTCAAACCTCTTTTCATATGAGTCGAATTAACTTTCCGTCAATTTTGAGTTATCTACACTCATTTCATTTGATAAAGTTGACTGTTTTACAGTGCAGTGATGCCATAGAAATAACTTTTTGGATTCCATAAAAGAACCTTTCGCATAGTTTTCTTTGTGATAAAGAGTATTTGTATTCTCTAAAAGTCATTTTAGGTCGGCGCCAATGGTGTAGTGGTTAGCGCATCGACACATTGCACTCCGGTGTTCACAGCGACCTGAGTTTGATTCCCACCTTATGGTCCTATGCTGATTCTTCCCCTCTCTCTGCTCCCCACGTTTTCCTGTCTATACTTTCTATTGTCCTATCAATTAAAGATGAAAAACCCCAAAAAACTATTATAAAAATAAAAGTTATTTCAGGTTCTTTATAAGACATTTGATGTAAATAAAGAACAACAATTTTTTGTGAAATTTTTGTGAAAGTTAAAAAAACATGACAAAGATGTATGGTCAATTGTTATCCATGATATTTTTTTTTTTAAAATCTTATGGACTCCTAAATGTACTAGGAAAATCTGTATACTAAAAATGTATTTTAAAATTGTATTTTATTTTAATTTCAGTTATTTAAAAATACATTTATTACATTTGGAAAATGAAGATAAATTCAGTTTATAGTTATATAGTCTTGTTTTGTAGCTTGTGAAATGTATGTGTAATATTCAACATAGTCTCATTCTGAAAACGTAGCCCTATATACATTTCTGGAGATCTCAAATTATGTAGCCAGAGCTGGTTGTCAGTCACTTGCCTTTTCTTTTTCTGGATTGCTTTTTAAACTGTCTGTTGGGTTCAGGGAAGTGGGTGGGCGCTGGTCAATCGGTGCTTTTAAAAAGCACTATTGGTTGAGTTTTGGGAAGGTGGAGGGTGGGTCAGTCGATTCAGTATTTGCCACTCTCTAGAAATGTATATAGTGCTACATTTTTAGAATGAGCCTGGGTTGGGATTATTTTGTGCTAAAAGGGTAGAAATTTTAACTAATTGACTTTTTTTTTTTTTTTTACCTTTTTTCACATCTTTTAAGCTTTTTTTTTTTTTTACCTAAAATTTTGTTGAATCTGTTTGTATAATTAGGAATTTCCGCTCTATTTATGCTCATGTCATTTCAAAAGTGTACAATTTTATTTATATATTTTTTCCTGCCAAAAAGAGAGAGAGATTTTACAGAATGACCACAGTGCTATTTTCCATAATAATGAGAGTGTATATTGACAGTAGCCCAGAAGTTTAAAACAAATCCTAAAAATAAAAAAAAACACACAATAGTGTAGTATAAACAATAGTATAAACACTACACTTTAAAAAGCGATTCCTTGACTTTACTTAAAAAAAAAAGAGTAAACTGGTTGCCTTATAAATATTAAGTAATCAAACTATGTTCATAATTATAAAAGTTAAGTCAATGGGTTTACAGCTTTTTAAAAAAAAAATCAACTTGTTTCTTTTAAGGCAACGGGTAAAATTGGCAAAATAACTAATCGCTTTTTACACTGTACATTCTAATGCCTTACACTATAAAAGGAGTATTTATTTCAGGAGCTTTACATTAAGATCAAACCAAGAGACTAATTCACATAATACTTTTCTAATGATATGAAATATGATTCAGGGATGACAGATTTTTATTTAATTGAAGAAGTATCCTTTTAAGCTCCTATAATATCCTCATGTTCATTTATGTACCAGTGTTTACAGTAACTTAATCTTACCAAATCAGGCCAGTCCTCATCACTGTGTGGCAAGGGTCAGTTTTGGCTGACTGGTATCTAGACGCTGGCTCTATAAATCTCTCATCTGATCCAGATGTGCAGCGAGGCTCTGTTTGATCTCTCATTGGGCCTGGTAACAGTTAGCAAAAGCCGTTCACTCACGACACACACAAAAAGAAGGGGATTGTAGTGGAGAGGGAATAGAAAGATGATCCAGTCTCCAAGAGAGCGATGTACTGTCCAGCTGTTGGACAACATCACTTCACACTTACCTCATTCAGCGGAGTAAAATCCGCAATATCCCAGGCTCGAGCACGCAGAACGATCCCTGTGAGTGTGTGCCGAGCGTCTGTCTATTTGTGTGTGAATGAATGTTTGTGCCCGTCCATCTGTACGTCCTAATGAATACTCATTTGCCGCCAGTCTGCGTGCCTTCCATTGTGATCCACAAATGACTGCTGGAACTAACGACTCGAGGAGATAAAGGAAATTAATTCATTCCGTCTTTCCCTTTCAGTTCTTCTTATAGCCTTCGTAGGAAGCTTGATAAATGATTTTGCCTCATCGTCTTAATTGTTCACATTGTTGTTGATCTCCTGCAACACGAAGATTACGCTTCAGCCTGAACCCTTTGGATAAATCTACACGTCTGCTGTTTTTTTCTAGCCCTACCACCCACTCAAAATCAACTGGCAATTTCCTCAACTCCTTTTCCCCTTTTTTTGCTTTAATAAACCACAGAGTTACCCAAAACGCACCACCCAGGCTTTAGACCACATACGTGTAGGATATACATTTACAGTGCGGTTGGAAGCCAACCTCAAATCCCCAGATTCAGGCATATAAATTGTCGTATGCGTCTGCACTTGTCTTTTCTCGTGTGGCCGCTCCTGTGCATGAACATTTCTGCCTCACATTTGGCAGAGCTGATATCTAATAAAACCTGCATGAGCTGCAGACAGATCGGTGTCGGACGAGAACAAGAGAAACTGATTCGAAGACTGTCACCTCATTGCTGGTTCGGCTCTCGAATGGACTCCATAATTGAATAATCGAAGATGCGCTTGGAGGAAATTAAAAAATCACTCTTGAGGAATTGGGTTATCTAAGTAGAAAATTACTGTATTGATTTTTGTTAAGGCGTTGCGTAGCTTGTGGGAGAGAATTCGTTCTCCATTTGTCTTGAAGAGGAATCATTTTTTAAATTATTTATTTTCTGGTAATCTCACTTAGGAAAAGTTGCCTTTGCACTCTTATTTTGACTGTCTGACCAACAAATGGCCCATTTTCTTAGCGTACAGTACAGGTGGGTGTGTTTTTATGGCCGTTTCCACTGTTAAAATGTACCTAAAAGCAAACCATACCATACCACTTTTTGGGTACCCTTTGCAAAGGTTGCCTAGCATGATAAAAGCATACCAAAAGGCAGAGCAAAACACGCAGCTGATCGCTATTGGTTTACAGAGAAGAGTCATTAGCGCATACATAAGCAGTAGAATGAAAACAAAGGAAGTGCCATTTTTAAATACACAGCCGAGACATTGCATCGTAATACTATATACATATAATAACGAGCCATGGTCGACCCTAGCTCAAACAAACCTTGTCGTCGTCTTGATAAACAGCGGCCAAGTCAAGAAGAACAAAATCTGCCATGAATTGTTGTTGTTTTATGAGGTCATCGAAAAAAAGCGAGTGGTTTCACTTTCTGCAGAGAACTCGTGGTCGCTCGCCGCACATCTACAGTTGAAATAACAAACTTGAGCTGATGATAATGACGCATGTGGAATTATTGAAGTGCTTCTGACATCCGATCCTTACAGAAACGGACAAACCCGAGAGTTAAGCAAGAAAGAACAAAGGAAAAGCACCAACAAACAAATAAGCAAATGATTCTTTCAACAACCAAAAACATGAACAAATACCATGTTTAACTATTACAGTAGGCTATTTCGCACTGTCATTGATCTGCAGTTATAATCAATTCATGTTTATAGAAAGGTTAGTAATGAACATTTATACACAAGTATTTATGTGTATACAGCATCTTTTTTTGGGAAGAAAGGCTTCTCATATGATATGTGAACGACCCGTAGAGCTTTATTTTGACATTTCCTTGAGCGAGAATGAAGTCGAAACTTTCTGTGATACCCCACGCCCACCATTGGTACCCTTTTGGCAGTGGAAACGCTAGCCTGATAAGGTGACCCATACCAACCTGTACTGTACAGTACTACTCAGTGGAAACGGAAAAATGTGACCAATGAAAAATGTCGCTTAGATATAGATCATAATAATGCAATTCTTTGGGGAAAATAATAATAATAACAACAAAAATAAAAAATTTCTAAATACACATTCTCAGTGTTAACAATATCATTTTAAATTAATTTTTAAAAATGTTTCTAAATAATTCATAAAATGTATAAAATATTCATTAAAAATCCACATTTAATATGACAAACTATAAATTTAAGATGAATTATAAAGTGATTTTTTTTTCAAATCTAAATTGTATATAATTTTCATTAAAAATAATAAAGAAAAAATAAATAATATGACTGTTTCCATACAGAAAACAATGTGAAAAATCAAAACATATTTTCATAATCTTTCTGATCTGAATTTTGACTTTCTGAAAGTCACAGTGGTATTTTCTTTCATGCATTCATCCTTCCATCTGTCCATCAATTCATTTGCTTACTTGCTTACAGTTTAGGAACAATCATGTTGTCATCCTGAATACTGTTTCCAGGCAGGCTGATCTAAATTTTGTGTGTAAGAGTTGCGTAAAGTTGGCAGTCAAATAGAAACAGGTGATTTCAGCCAGTGCTTGTCATCTTTGGTCAGTAATGACTAAATGACTAAATATAAATGTAGTAAACAGCTGTGGGTGCGCCGTCTGAGGCTGAGACTGGGATCTAGGTAACTAAGGAACCAGTTTTTGATTAAAGACAAACCAACACACCTCTATTTGAGCATTTATCTCAAGAGACAATCCCTCGAAACGTTCTGGTGGGCCAAAGCTTTGCCTTTGTGCAGTGCAGAAGCACTAGGATTCCCACCTTTAAGTCTGGTGTCTTGTTTCACGCTTTCAACGTGTGCAGATGAGTTCGAGAGACATGACAGAGCTGTATTTATCATGTCAGGAGCTTTTCTTTGGAGCTGAATAAAAACGCCTCTGTGTTTGGTTCTCTCCATGGCGACGGGAATGCCAGAGGAGGGCCAGATCTGTCATAGAAGATTATGCCAAGGTGCTGGCAACCAGGAAAACGGTAGTTAATGAAGAAAGGAGGGGCAAAACTCACTGCTGTCTTATGAAATATCCAGTTGAAGGTTCGAGTGCTTTGACCTCTGGATGAAGAAGCACCCGAGTGCCTTTTGAAAAAAAAAAAAGAAAAAGAAATGAGAGAAGAAAAGACAACTGGCTAATAAATTAGTTTGAAGGGTGGAGAAAATGGAAAAGCCTGTGTGGGTTGGGAGAGTGGAAAACTACAAGTGAGAGGGAAATAGATTTTTAAAAATACAAGGCTGGGTTGTGAGATCAATCCAACTGGAGACAGGCAGCTGATGTAAGGCAATCAGAGTGGTGAATGAGACGCAGCCCTCTCTGCTGAGCCAGCGTTAAAGACCAACTTCATTTCAACCACTAGTCCTCCGAGCCGCTAACACAATCACCCACAATACTTTACGGCGCACGGACTGCGTCCTTGTGGTATTTGTGAGTTGGACTTCAGCAGACAATGATGGATTTGGCCAGTTATGGTTGCTTTGCTGATTCATAAAGAAAATTTACTGGAATATTGTTGATGCAGGAGATCTTTTTGGAGAAGATAGCGAAAGGGAAGAAACTGTGATGATTTTTCAGGTGTCTACTGACATTAAAACATAAACATTGAACATGAACATTACAATTTCCATAATTTTGAGCTTTTTAAAGTTATGCTAAAATTGAGTTACGTTTATTCATAAGCACAGTATAACAAATTTGAATGACAACAATGTTTAAAAATAATTCTTAATTATCTGATAAACCCCATTAACCTATCTAGCTTTCCAGTCACTGACCTTGCAAGATAGTGAGCTCTTCTAATGTCTCTGAAACTCTTGAACAGCATGTTGTCCAGATGGATGAACAATTCAGCCATAGCAAGAGAAGATGTTCACAATCTGTAATTTCTAGAATATTTCATTTACAATTTCAATAACTTATTTAGGTCTTCCAAATAGGCTTTTTTGTACATATCAGGCAAATGCATGACAGGAAAGGTCAACACTGCAGCTTTACATATTTATCAGAAGCTCCTTCGGCAAGTTGTAGTTCCTTCTTTGCATGTACCACCCAGTCAACCAACAGTTTTTATGTAGCAGAGTGAAACCCTGTCAGTCAAACAGGTGAACCAGTTCCTTGATGCTGAAAACACTGAAATAAAATGGCCAGTCCAGAGTCCTGATGTAAATCTGATCAAAAATCTCTGGAAAATCATTGGCAAAATTATGACTTAGGCCTACTAAATCACAGAAGGCATTTTTTTTTTGTTGCTACATTTATTTAGAAATTAATACAGTGGCTTGTTTCCAGAAACATACCAGCATGTTATTTTTCTTATTTTAACACGTAAAGCTTTTTTTTTTGCCAGAGCATGTAAAGTTCCAGTGACCCATAGCAGGAAGTGTCAGTTGTTAGCTGCCATTATTCTTATTCAGGTTCAAAGAGCAGAAAAACCCCATCCAGAAATAGCTCCACCATGCCAAAATCAGCCACTTGACTTCTTGGCATTGCATTAGGTCAAAAGGATTTGCAAGCGTAGTGCTGAAATGTTGGCTTTTGTGATGTCTGTATTTGATGAATAGCAAAACAATATTTCTTTTGTCACTGCTGGAACAGATAATGTAAAACAGGTACAGGATTTCGATGCAATGCATAACTGTTTGCTTATGAGCATTTCGTTGAGACTCTTCATTCTGAAGAAGTCGGTAAGTACACTGAAAAAAAAAAAGTGGAGGATTTTCTATAAAGCTGTTTTAGATAAAAAGCTGAGCACAAATATTTACAATGTCATAAAAAGGGACATTAAATGTGAAAGTTTGAAAGATTAAACGTGTATTGTATTGTAAGACATACTCTGAACAGCGCAAGTAAATGTTATTTTTTATTTTAAAAAGAAATAAGTCAGATATGCATTCTATTGCCAAAGGTATGTGAACATCTAATTAATTGCTTTGACTATTTCTGCTGCATCACTAGCAGGTGCATAAAATCAGCCATACAGCCATGTAATCTCCTTAGACAAACATTTTTAGAAGAATGGGGCCCAGAATCACAATGGCCCTGTGCACAAAGCGATGTAGATAAAGAAATAATTTACAGAGTCTGGTGTGAAAACATTTGACTGGCCTACACAAAGCCCAGATCTGAACACCTTTGGGAACAATTTGAATGCAGATTGCGAGTTGGACCCCGTCACCCAATGTCAGGGCCTGGCCTCACTGAGGCTCATGTGTGTGAATGGGAGCAAATCCCCACTGTTATAGTCCAACATCTGGTGGACAATCTGCACAGAAGAGTGGGAGCTGTTGTAGCAGCAAAACAGGCTTGCAAGTCTTTCACAATTAAATTCTGTTTGCATTCCAGGTTGTTTTTTGGATTGTTATTTAGCATACAAAGCAGTTTTGGAATTTAAATGTGTGGAAGGACAAAGAATTAATGAAATTGTGAAAGTTGATTCAATGGGATGCAGGAATTGATTAAGGATGGCTAAATGCAGATAGAGATGGATGTACGGATGGATGGGTGGATTAATTGATGCATGGATAGATAGATGCAGAACAAGATGCATGGATGGATGGATGAATGAATGGGTGCATTAATAGAAGCAGGGAGGATTGATCGATTGGTACATGGATGATAGATGCAGAAAGATACGCTTGGATGGATTAATGATGCAGGGATGAATTAATGGATGCATGATTGGATGGGTGCATGGATAAATGCAAGGATGGATGGATGGATCAGTTGGTGCATGGATGGATAGATGCAGAAAGAAATGCACAATGGAATCATGGATGCATGGATGATTGGATGGATGGATTGATTGGTGCAGAATGAGATGCATGGATGGAATGATGGATGCATCGAGGGATGGATGGACGGATGAATCAATGGATGAATAAATGGATTGGTGCATAGATAGATGCAGGGATGGATGGATCAATTGGTGCATGGATGAATAGATGCAGAAAGAAATGCACAGTGGAAAGATTGATGCATGGATGATTGGATGGATGGATGGATGGATGAATCTGGATGAATGAATGGATGGGTGTGTGAACAGATGCAGGGATGGATGGATTGGTGCATGGATGGATAGATGCAGAAAGATATGCACGATGGAATGATGGATGCATGGATGATGGATGGATGATGGCTGGATGCATGGATGGATAGATGCACAAGAAGATGCACAGATGAATGGATGGGTGGGTGCATGGATAGATGCATGGATGCAGAAAGAGATGTATAGATTGATGATGGATGGATGGATTGATAAATGGATGGTTGGATGGATTGATCAATGGATTTCTGGTTGGATAAATGCAAGGATGGATAGATGCAGAATGAGATGCACGGATGGAGGATGGATGGATTGATCAATAGATGTACAATTGATGGATTGATCGTTGAATGGATGAAAGGGAAAGATACAGAAACAGATTAACAGATTGATTGATAGATGGATGAATAAAGATATTCATGGATGGATGGATGGATGGGTGAAGGAATCAGTAGTTGCATCAATGGATAGATGAATACATTCTGGATGCATGGAAGGATTATTTGAAGTATGGATAGATTATCCATTACAGTAAGTGATAGATACATGCAGTCATGGATAGAATTAAAGATTAATTGAATGGATGGATAGATTATCACATGCTTGGATTTATAGATTAATATATATCAATTCAAAAATGGCTACATTTATGAATTTATAGATTAATATATAGATTATTAAGACATTTAAAAGGAGATGGATGGATTGGCCAAGGCAAGAACGGACAATAAAGTTACATATTCACTTTAATATACTGTGTATTACCTCGGTAGCTCTGTATGTCTCAGTTTTTGTACACAAGCAGAACCTACTTCTTTTTTCCCTTCTCGTATATTCCCTTTCAGGGAGTTTCTGGCTGCTGTCCACAGTAGTCACAGATCCTATGTTTGGGCGTGTGCTTGTACTGAAGGTCATCCAGACCGTTCTGTTATTCCATTCCAGGGAACACATTAAGCACTGGAAGGGAGTCTCTGCCAGCTCCTGTAGTCTCAGACATGTTAACTTCTCTCGCGAAGGGCATTTGTGTTTCATTTCCTCTCGCCCTCTGCCTGGCATCAGCCATCCACGCAGCCTCCCACTGAGAGGAAATTAAAATCGCGATTTATTGAAATTGTTTCATTATATAGAAACAGCAATAAAGAAATCACTCGAGTGTATAGCATCATTTTTGATTCATTTACTTCATTTTTTTTTTACTTCTGTTTGGCAGCTTGTACGTGATTAAAGAGCCATTACTCTGTTGCAATAGAAAACAAAGTTTGAAGGATAGCTCTCATTATTTTGCATGCAAAGCGATGCGATTTAAATCATAGAGGTTCAATCTTGATTTAACGCATTGAATAAGACGTCCCTTGAACGACTTTAATCAAAATCAACATCTTGATCAAACATGACAGACTAAATCTAAAAATCTGGGAAGGGCTTGTCAGTTTAAATGATGAGAGGAAGCAGCGATATATTGTGCGCTTGGCTTCATGGACTCTTATGCGAAGTATCGTCCAGGGTAATATGTCACAAAGCAATCTCACGCTGAATGACTTGATCCCAACAGTATTTAATGGAGGTCGATTTTTCCCAGACTACTTGCCATTCTACACTCTGCTGGGCCACAATCACCTAACAGCTGTCAATAAATTACAGCGGCCAATACAGCGAGTTGGTCATTAATCTAAAGTGGCCGATATTTCATTAGAGTCAATGTTATGCTTGTGTGTGTCTGTTTAGTATCATAAAAGTTTGTTATTGCCTCTCTGTGCACTATCGGACTCTTCTGTGTAGTTTAAGAATGTTTTGTTGGACTGTTTTGTTTGGAGTTTGAACTAAATGAATGGTTGCACAGGGTTCAGTTTGGGTGGGTTTCTAGCTCTCGTAGCTCTTGTTGTTAAATCAAGGATTACGATGGAAACAAGTTTTGGTTTTAAAGCTTTATTGTGTTTATCCTTGACAAATTAAGTTTATTAACTTCTTTTATGTCAAATAAAAAGAAAGAAAGAAAGAAAGAAAGAAAGAAAGAAAGAAAGAAAGAAAGAAAGAAAGAAAGAAAGAAAGAAAGAAAGAAAGAAATGGGATTGATGTTTTTAATAATAGAAAGTATATAATAAATAATTTAATTATGAATAGTTATTTAATCATAACATTGTTAACCAAAGAAAACATAATTAATTATTAGAAAATAAATGATTATAACATAATAATAATAATAATAATAATAATAATAATATGTAATATACATATTTAAGTGTATTCTTCACTTATTCTTCACTATTTTGTCAAATAGAAAGAAAGAAAAACGAAAAGGAGCAAGGAAGAAAGGAAGGAATGGGGGTTGTTTTAATAATTTTGTGAATAAAATAAAACATGGAAATCATTGAAGATAAAAATATGAGATTGTGTAAATCTGCAATAATAATAATAATAATAATAATAATAATAATAATAATAATAATAATAGATGAAAAATGACAGCTAGATTTTTAAAGTCAGCAATTTAATTACATTTAAATAGCTAAAGAAAATGATCATAAAATATTTCTAATTATTAAATATTTTAAATTATGTTAAATTATTAAATAATTATATTATTTTATGATAAAATATTAATAATAAAAATAACAACAACAACAACAACAGCAACAACAACAACAACAACAACAACAATAATAATAATAATAATTATTATTATTATCATTATCATTATCATTATCATTATTATTATTTATATTATTTATATTATTATTATTATTATTATTATTATTATTATTATTATTATATTAATACGAAACTGGTATTATTGAAATACCAGTTTAGAAATTGTTATTTATTTTTGTTTGTTTGTTTGTTTGTTTGTTTGTTTTACTTTACTTTGTTTATTGTCCACAAGTGGAAATTTATCTTAGGCTTCACCACACAACCAAATCAGCATTCACATCACACATATCACAGAAAACAGGCAACACAAATACATTCAATATCACCACATATATCACATTAAAACTCTATTAAATCCTATTTATACTTAAAACAATGACATGTGCTTTCTGTTTAATTATCTTTTAATGCATTTAATTTGTCTTTGTGCTTTACCTACAATTGCACAAACTACTTGACATAGTTGTTGCTTTTCTTTAAATGGCAACAGTCCATACCATGCAGTCATGTTACAGCTCACAACACTAAATTCACTAAATTCTTGTATACCATCTCCAGAATATCGACTCAGACCAAATTGGTGTAACCTCCTATTAAGATATAATTTCTGCATTGCTTACAAAAATACATTCTACGTTCCAGCAAATGTCAATTTAATATTCACAAAATGTCTCTGTTTCAACCCTTGAGTAAGAACTCGTTTATTTTTGCTAATTACCATGTCCTTGGTTTTTTAAAATTTATTTATTTATTTATTTATTTATTTATTTATTTATTTATTTATTTATTTATTTATTTATTTATTATTTAATTTTGTTTTATTACTTGCTTATATGAATTGATTTAAAGACAGGTTCCTTTTGAGCTCAACCAAAATTGTGTTTCACATTTTTCAGTTCCAATGTGTCCCTGAGCGAAGCTGATCTGAGTCCTAGGTGAAGGCCATTAATCCTTTGTCCTTGAACATATATTAGTCCTGCACTGTAATGGTCAAACACTGATTTACAGCCTCTTCGGGGTTCATGAAACATATGTCAGAACAATCAGTATGACTGACGGCTGTCAGTAAAAACTGATAGGCAGAGAGAGAGGTGACATATGTTCTTTATAGGGGCCACTTGAAACCGTTATAAACCCTACATGAATTCACACCTCCTGTTTACAGCTCAGTGCTTTGTTTTGACTTTTCACACTACCGCTGCTTGCATTCACACACTCAACACACACAGACACACACCTGGAACATGTTTGGCTAGCAAATCATGTAGAATGGTTTTCGTTTTGCTTGTAAATGAATATGGTTAGTCGAAAAAGAGATCAGAATTTGAGCTTTGAAAAGTGTCAAGTAGGGATAGGCGATGTAGCTTTTAATATACTTAAAAGTTATAACAATAATAATAATGATAATCTATATTTATAATAATTGTTATTTTTATTTCTTTTGTAAAGTTGCTTTTAAACAATAATTATTGAGAAAAGCACTATACAAAAAAACTTGAATTGAATATTAACAATAAAAGAAAATCTGGACTTCTACAGTCTGGAACTGGATTGGTCCTGGCTGTACAGTGAAACCATTCTATTTTTGCCTTTAAAGAATAGCAAATAAATACTTCTCTCTAAAAAATTAAGGATTTTTTTATTTTGTCTCATGGTGCATGCATATAAATTATTGTCACTGATATTATTTTTACAATACAGACAAGAAATAATGTGATAAACAGACATTTTCGCCAATATGTAAACTAAAAGTGCTGCAGCTTGCTCAAGTTAAAATTTCTGTACGTTGAAGATGTTTGTCTGAACTCATCTGATTGTTCTCTTAGTGAAGTGAAAATGGATTGGTCAGCTCTGATGTGTTGCGTCTTCTCATCCATCTGTGAGTGTGTGGAGTGTACGTTTTGAAGCTGAGAGTATGTGGCGAAGCGTCTGGGTTATAAGGTCAGCTTTGGGGATGAGTTATAAGAGCTGAAGTCGAGACCTCACCTCGTTAGTGTGATGTGAAGTCAGGATGTCATAATGTGACAGTACCACACCAAACATGGCCCAGCGTTCTGCTGTGTCACGGCCTCTCGGATATAAATACCCGTGTGTCCATCAGCCACTTCACTCTCTATCTTTATTGCTTGCTCTGTCTGCTTTTTAGTGCTCGGCAGTTCTTCTTTCATATCTCAGGAGATTGCATCAAGTACTTTGTTTTAGACAAGTGTCAGATTAGTCTCATGTGCTTCTCCTGAAGTTTGTTTTTTTTATTAAATAGAACATATTAGCAAAGATCATTTAATGTTTAATGAATGTAATGATGATGTTACAGTATGCGGAATAATGTATTGCAACTTTAAATTCAGAGATTTCTTACACTCAAAAGAAAATTTATTTTGCTGCTTATTCAAACAACTTATTACAAATGAGCTGAATCAACACAATTCTTGAGTTTTTTTGGGACAACTTAATTGTGTTATGTTCAACCCACTTAAATTTGTAAAAACTTTTATAACTCAGTTTAACCCAATCAGTTTGTGTTGGGACAACCAGCCTGATCTCACGAGAAAATGTAAGTATTTTACGTTTTGTCAGTTTAGTGGCTAATTGTACGAATTCATACGAGTTCAGTCGTGCGAAAATGTGCGAATTGAAAAAGGAGGCGTGGCATCCAATCCCACCCCTAACCCCAACCGTCATTGGGTAATGAGCAAATCGTACTAAATCGTACAAATTAGATCGTACGAATACATACGAATTAGCCAAATCAAAAAATCAAAAAGTTACGAATTGCCGTGAGGTTGTACTGGGACAACCCTTAATTCTTAATCAGAATTACTGTATATTACTTCTGCTATTTGTATTATAAATTTTAATCTAATCACCAATTAATAATAACCAATTTTATTATTTCTTGCATTAAAGAAAAAATGTAATTATTTCTTATTCTTTCTTTCTTTATCACACCCTCTGCTCGTTCCTCTTAATCAAATCACTGCTGTCCCTCACCATCAATCTCTCACCACACCCATAAACAATCACCCAGATACTGATCACCCGCACCTGCACCTGCAATCACCACACTCTGAATATACTCACCGGCTGGAATCAACATCAGGTGGTTCACCTCATCGACTCTCCCTCTTCCTGTTGTGTTCCTTCATGCATGTCCTTCTTCTCCTGTGGATGCAAACACAACTGCTTAAGGGAAGTGGCTAAGCTTTAATGGTGTATGATTGAAGATCTGATACTTGCTATATGAACTGTGTGTGAGATCGCTCTCCCTCTGCTACTCTGCTACACCACTTACCTGATTCATCTCTCAGCATCTGTTGCATTGCACTAATTACAATTATGATTATGAAGAGATATTCAGAATAAGATCAGCAAATTAGATTTTTAACGATTTGGACTTTTTATTGAGAATCAGCACCTCCAAGTCTGAGGCCATGGTGGTCCACCGGAAAAAGGTGGTCTGCCATTTCCAGGTTGGAGGAAAGTCCTTACCCCAGGTGAAGGAGTTCAAGTGTCTTGGGGTTTTGTTCACGAAAAAGGGAAGGCTTGAACGTGTGATTGACAGGCAGATTGGTGCAGAAGCAGCAGTTATGCGATCGAAAGGTAAAGCTCTCGAATTACCGGTCAATCTACGTTCCTACTCTCACCTATGGTCATGAGCTTTGGGTCATGACCGAAAGGACAAGATCTCGGATACAATTGGCCAAAATGAGTTTCCTTTGCAGAGTGGCAGGGCGCACCCTTATAGACAAGGTGAGGAGCTCTGTAACCCGGGAGGAGCTCGGAGTAGAGACGCTGCTCCTCTACATCGGGAGAAGTCAGCCGAGGTGGTTTCGGATGCCTCCTGGATGCCTAGTCCCACTGGGAGGTGACCTCGAAGAAGACCCAGGACATGCTGGAGGGACAATGTCTTTCGGCTGGCCTGGGAACACCTCGGGTTCCCCCCGAAGGAGCTGGAGGAAGTGTCTGGGGAGTGGGAAGTGACTGCTGAACCCCGACCCTGGAAAAGCTGTCGAAAATGAATTAATGAATATCAAATAAAGAGCATTAACACAAAAGCAAAACTTTAATAAATAAATAGATACAATAAATAACGTCATAAAAACTGGGTAAATAAAACAAACCAAAATACATACTGTACAAGAAAACAAAAGAAGAATAGGGTGGGGGGATGCCAATATCAAAGTCTTAAAAATTATTTTGTCTGTTGTATTTTGTATGTTTGCTAGCATTGTGGGACACAGAAAGTCAAAAAGTTTCCCTATTAAAAAAAAAATTCAATTCTTCCTTGTAAACTGTAAGCTGCAATTCGTCCTAACTCTGAGATGAACTCAAAGATTGGAGGACTACAGGAAGTTTTCTAGTTTTTGACGATCACTCATCTGCCTCCCATAATGCAGCTCTGCATCCACTGTGATTCAGCTTTATTCATGTGGTACAGGTCACCAAATATGTATTAGCAAATCTGATATTTAAGCAAAGAATCTTTCTCTTGATCGCCATTGCTGTCTAGGAGAAACAAACATTCCTTTACAAGCCTTCATTCTCCGCTTTACCTGTATCTAATTATTTATTTTCCATAAAGAACAAAAAATGGCTTACAAATTCTCAAACCATGTTTATGCATCCCGTGTATTTATTTCTTAAGTGCAACGATCAAACATGTTTTAAAAACCACATTCCCCTTAAAAATCGCCATCCAGTCTCTGTCCAGCCAATTTAACACACTTTCTCTCTTCACACACACATACACATCTGGTTCACATTTCTAAACCTTCTATTATTTTCTACCTCCTCCACAGCTTACAATGCCCTTTTAGAAAACCGTTTGATTAAATGTTTGCTTTAACAGAATGTGCTTCCAATGATATCCAGTCTTCTGGTCAAACAATAATTCAAATAGTGTTTGACATTGATTTGACCGGTGTTTATGAGCGATTCGTCCTCTGTGTGACGGTGAGTTAAAGAATGTCAAGTTAATATGCTTTTAGGAGTCGCAAGCTTGTCAACCGTAATCATCAATCATAATCAATTCTGTTGTCTCAAAGTTGCATTTCTTGCACAAAAAAAAGATAAATGATTTATTTAGGAAACCAAATGCATCAAAACACACTATTGGATCAGTTAGAGATGTGATTGGTTGACATTTCATCCGTTAAAAGCCAATAAATGCCTCACAGCACACCGTATTCAGTTTCATTCTGACAGTAAGTGAGTTGAAGTGTTTTTCAAGGGTTCAGAAATGCATTGCATGTTAAAAAAAAAGTCAAGCAAAAAATAATAAAAATAAGCGTCAAGATGGGAACTCTCTCCACAAGTAGCTCACTCATCTCTCTGTGTTTACAGTCAATAAGCTCCGGGTGCTATTTCAACCCTCAAGGCCAAAGGGCTCTGACCTCATTTCTCAATATCTCAGGTATGGAAAGACACTCTTTCTGTCTATTTTTCCTCATTCACGATCACACACACTTTAAGAAATCGAACACTATATAAAACAAGGACTAAACAATATGCTTATACCTTTGGGGATTAGACTATCTAAAGAAAATAACATGGACACTTAGAGCAAATCGATAACATGATAATCAAAACCGAACCTTGAGACCAGTCTAGGTTTACACCCCTAATGTATAGACATAATTTCTACAATAATTCAATCCTGGCATTGGGGATGCTGGTTGTGCATGAATGACTTCATGTAGAAATAAGTTTTTGTTTGTTTATTTGTGTAGCATTGTATTTAATCTTCTTTTGTTTGTATAGTGTGTTGATTTATTAATGTCATTTCTGCGATAATTCAATCCTGGTGTTGCTATACAGAAAACAAATAAACCTTGAACCTTATTTCAACATGCTCACAGCTAAAGATCAGTTAGTGGATGGAGGTAGTATCTCAGCCTTCAGCTCTCCTGCCATTGGCGAAAAACATTCCAAAATTGCACGTAGCGTTGAGTAATACGTCAGCAGCTTCTGGGGTCAGGGGTCAGAGGTCAGCCGACCACAAGCATCCCCAGGGCTATTTAAGGGGTGAAAGCCTTAACCCGTTTGAATGGTCACCTGTAAATGTCACCTGTAAGATGTGAAGGAACTGACTTTTTTTTTAAACTCATGTTCACATAGTTTACAACTTGTTTGACTTCTATGATTGGAAAACAAAAGAAGTTATTAATTGTTCATAGTGATAGACTCAGTAATATTTTATTGTAAAATCACTGCATATTGTAAAATATGCATCTCACATTTGTAACTTTATTTTAATGCTGCTCAAAACACATTAGTTACATATATCAGACATACAGAACATTAAATCTTTAATACGGTCTATAGGTTAAGTTTTACTGCACATTTAACACTAATTAGGGCACAAAACCAGAGTTCATATTTTTTAAATTGGGATTTATACATCTACTGAATAATAAGCTTTGTATTTATGTATGTGATTTGTTAGGATCGAGCAATATTTTAGCCAAAATACAACTACAGTATTTTAATTCTGCAATGTTAACAGTATCCATAAGTTAGCAGTTTTCCGCATTTCAAGAGTTCACACTTAGCTGATGATTGATTATAAAGCTTGTTTGGCATGCTGTCCTGGGAGAGAGCCCTGAGCTCATAAGATCCTCGAGCCCGGGGCTCCCTCCCGTTTGCAAGGCGAGAGGGGAGTTTGAGCTCGGTTAGATCTCGAGAACTCCCCTGCTGTAGTATCTAATGAACAGATATTGATTGCTCTTAAGCAATAACTACTTACTAGGAGCATGTCTATGGTGCTGATTTGGATTAGTCAATTAACTTAAGTTGCATGTTTTTGGACAGTGGGAGGAAACCGGGGAACCTGGGGGAAACTCACGTCACCACAGAGAGAATGTGTAAACTCCGCATAGAAACGTCGGCTGAAGAATCCGGAGGAAACCCACGCAAACAAAAATGTTTAATAGTTTAAAGTGATATAGTGTCTCTGTTGTTGTAAATTACAGTACAAAAACCTTGCAATAAGATGCCAGTGCATTTTCAGTTTTTTTTTTTTTTTTTTACAGACTATATATTATTTCTTATACATTTTATTATTTAAAAGTAGTAAAATATCAATAAAAGTGATGTTGTTAAACTGTAGAGTTGGATTTTCAACACCAAAGTTTCAGGACACACTGGAGAACTTTTTTTTTAATATTAACAGATTTGTGTGTGTTGAGCATCAGTTAAGACAATGTTAGCACCTATCAGCATTAATTGTGGGGAAAACTGGATAATTTTGAGCTTTTGTCAGCTAATTTCAACTTCCGGGTTTAAAATGATTTTTGGGGCGGGATCAAAATCGGCGACGTAGTGCAGTACTGCAAGTACAATGATGACGCGTCAGTTTCTCATTATTATTCATATCGGAGTTTTCTTATCCTATGAGAAGAGCCGGCTGCTTAATTATTCATGAGACCTGCCAGACCTGCCAGAGTCAAGCCCGAGCTGTGAGACACGCCACAGTATTTAGCCGTTCATGAAGGCTCATATGCTTTTGTTTCCATGATCCACGGGGTTTGTTGCATGTTTTCCCCGCAATCTTGTCAGGGCCGATCATACAGCAAAGCTGTGTGTGTGCTGCTAGCATTTTTGTCGGGAGAGCAGCACGAGAATTAGAGAATGGCGGACGCTGTCTTTTATCAGGAGTTCGTTCACATTCAGACACATCACTGTGCTGCTGTGTTTGCCTAAATCCTCCAGATTACCAGAAGGGCTAACGGTTAAAATAGACAGGTCAGGAGACCTGCTGCACTGAATCTGCTGGATACGGGGATTGAGGAAGAAGTCCTCATTTGTAGTGTTTACATGAACACATCTTTTTAATGATATAAATTGTGGTTATGTGTTTATGAAATTACGAATAACAAATGTAGCAGGGCATTAAAACACTGTTCATTTCTTTGCATTTTAACTTTGTAAACTATAAACTCATCCGTCTCCTCACGGTTTGTCTCATTTTGTAAGCTAATTGACTACAACAGTAGTTCGCTCACGTTCTCCCCTGCTGGCCACGCCCACTCCTGCCCTATGTTTGCGAAGCTCCACGCCCATTAATCATGCATCTTTTGAAAAAATTCTGAAGTAGACTTTAACCAAAAGTGGGGGGTGTCATGGCCCTTTAACAGATATTTTTTTACAATGTGGAATCTGAGGTCTAAAAAAAATACCGAAAGATTGAGAAAATTGTGTAAATGAAGAGCTTATCAATGCACATTACTTATCAAGTTTTGGTATATTTACAGTAGTACATTTACAAAAAATACCTTCATGGAACATTATCTTTAAAATCATAATGATTTTTGGCATAAAAGATAAATGGATGGTTTTGACCCATACAATGTGCCAATACAAAATTAGACTGGCTTTGGTGTCTAGAATCGCATTTAATCCCACAAAAAGACTCTGCAACTCAGATTGCAGAAATACACATGAAGCATGATTGGAAGCAGAGAAAAGCGAGCACACAAACATACAGAGACGCTGCTGTTGCAGTAAACAGGCTGATGCAGCAATGCAGTGGCCGATTATAGAACACTGCAGCAGACATCAAAGCACACACAAACACACAACAAAGCAGCAATGCAGCAGCAATGCAACCGGAGCGATTAATGGTGGTGCTTGCGAAAAGAACAGAGAGGCAGCTGACAGCTCTTTTATTAGGGTCACGGAGATCATCGCTGACTGCTCCACTTCCACTCTTGCTTTAAAACAAAGAATGTCTATGACACCTACAGACACTACACCTGGGTGGCTGTAAAAAATGAGGTGTTATGCAAGTCTGAGAATGCATTTGAGCAATTATATAAATAATAAGCACGATAATAAGTCTATGAAATAACTGTGGTAAGTGTGGAGACATATTGGCGCAGTGGGGGGTGATCAATGTGGGTTTGAGGGTTTGGCTTTGTGAAAGTTGTGTATGTGCTTTACTTAAATAAACCAATGCTCTCAGAGTTGAAATCATTAGGGGGGTGAAGGATAGAACGCAGAGACATGGAGGAATGTATGGAACGATATATGCTTGCAAACATAGTTTTTCCTTTAAATGTTTGCTTATAATTTTAATGTCCATTTCTCATGATAAACAGACAAAAATATATGGATTATTTATTTTAAAAATGTTGCTCTAATGTACAGTATATGAGGAATCGTATACATATTTTTGCTATCAATGTGACTTAATATTATAAACTTGTTTGATATTATCGAGGCTGGCTGGCCTGTTGTGCTCGCAAGCTGATACAGGGTTGAACGCAGTGGTCCAGAGTGTATTTTTAAGTCTTGGTTGTGTTTAAAAGATGCAAAGCAATGTGTGCTCGTGCTTCATTTGTAGAAAATCAGGTTATTTCTTCATATATCCTACTTTGATTATATACAGCTACTCAGCTAACATGAAAACGACATATTTCATATCATATTATGTTATATTTCCTCTGAATAGCCTGCCCTCATGAGGCTCTGATTGGTCAGCTAACATAATACTCTGTGATTCGCATATCAGCTCCACATCACAAGGAAGCGTCTCTGTTATAACATTACAGTGCCTCTGGCCATGCCCCTTCGCTGTGCAGGGTGTATATGCGTAACCTGAAGGGTTTATGACATCATTAACCCGGATGTAAACATTTTTTTGTAGTGTAGTTCTTTAGCTCAGTCACATTGGCTAAAAATCACTAACGAGAAAAATGTATTTTATTTAAAACATGAGTCATATTTTTTTCTTATGACTCATATGAACAATTTTATGATGCCTTGACATCTTTTTAAAAAGTAATAGTTCATTTTTATAGTGACCATTTATCAAATTTTGATCAACCCTTATGAAAGTTTGCATTGAAAAAAAATATATATTAAAATTATATTACTGATCATAAATAATGGAAAACACTTCAGAGTTGAATTTCAATATTCCAGTCTGATATACTACCGCATGTTGTTTGAAATGTTGCTCCCGCCGCCCACCCGCTATGACAGCACTCTGCAGATGGACAGACGCTGCTTATGTCGCAACATGCATGTGAAATACAGTTAAACAGTTGTTGTTTTTCCCAACGCTCCCTCATACTCTACAATTATTTGGAAACCACAGGCAGGACATAATCCATTTTTATTGAGTCTAAGCCCACACATGCTGGCCTGACTGCAGGTGTGTGAGTGAGTGATGGCAGCAGTTCATTAAGGGGACGGCCAGAAGTGGAGAAAGACCCTCAGGAGACACATACCGAAAGTTATGATGGATGGTTGTATCAGTCACAGCGGACCACTCACTTTTACTGTCAGAGGCTCCTGTTTTAATAGACCCACTGCAGCAAATGATAGGGCGACCGAAAGGTAGAAGGGGTGTAGGACGAATTATTTATGGAGAAAGATTCCCAACCGGCCTCAAATCTTGTTTAAAGGTCTAAAAGGATAATAATAACTCAGAAAGGGAAGAAATGATCAAGACGAATGGAGAGACTGCAGAGGTTACATTAGTGTTGAGAGCCACTCAAGTGTTGTTGTCGACATAAGATGACATTTCCTAATGAGCTGCAGGGATTTGCTCTCAAGGTACTTGGAGTGCTATAATCACAGCCTTTCGCACACAAACACACATTGAGGTTCCATGTAGTGACATTTTGTCCCGAACAGACTCTCGAGGAGTCAGTGGAGCAGCACAAATGAGGGTTTTATTGAAGAAAATAAAAGAAATGCCAAGTGTGGAGATGTTTGTACAAAACAAACTTGATTTTTATAGTTTCAGAAGACAGTGGGATTCGTGATTGTGTTTTGTGGCAAAGTGTGTTGGTTTTATGTTCAATATTTACAGTACTGCTCTAAAGTTTGAGGTCTGTTTCGGACACAGTTTAAATTTGTTTTTCCTTTTTCCTTTTTTAAGGTTTTTGAAATTTATAGTTATGTAAATAGACTTATTTTTAATGGTTTTACTATCACGTCTAATCGGTTTAATGCATGTTTGCTAAATAAAATGCCTTTCTAAAAAGAACCCTACTTTTCACACTTTGCGCCACATTGTTTAAATAACAAATCTATATCCAAAACGCCTAATACATACCGGATGTATAGCAATACACAAATATCTTTACAACTGACCAAAATTAAAGGTTCTCTTCTTCATCTCAGGCGGGGGGGGTCAGTTTATTCATGACAATTTGCATTTGTATGCTGTTAGTATTATTAGCAGTATTATTTATTATATACATATTTATCACTATAAAGGGCATAAGAATAGGACAGGTGTTTGGATATAACTCAGTTTTTTGACCACATTTTGTTATTATTGTTTATTTATTTGTTTGCTGAAAATTAGAACTGAATTTAGAAATAGTGTTGAAGCAAATCTTTGCACCTAACAAAGGAAATTAAATATGTAGGCTAATGGATGTCTGTAGTAGAGTAAATTTCCACCGTTTCCTTATCCAAAAAAGTAAAGAGTAAAAGTAAAGTAAAGAGTAAGTAATGAGGCCAAATGGAGGAGGCTCGTTCCTAATCCTCGTGCTGCGGATGGTCTGTTTAACTGTTTTCTCTCTAGTGAAGCATTCAGTTTTTCCATTTACAAAGTCTGCCATGTAAATAGCAAATGCACCATGGCTCGACGTAACTGGTTCTTAAAGGAAATGTGGTATGAGACTGGTTTAATGCACGTTATGCTTAAAACACCATAACTCGTTAAGAGAATAAGCCATGCGCCAGGGCGCAAAAGGCTATTTTTCCCTTTATATTTACCTTAAAATAGCAAAAGTGGATTCAGACACATCTTTAATGCTTTTGTGCCGTGCACTTTAGACTTTGCACCTCGATCGTTAAAATTGAGCCCTATGTGTTTTGCGTTCCTCCTTCGTCATTTTACAAATATTTTGTCCTTTGCTTGGCAAAAGTCAAAGTCAAATTTGTCATCTCATTTGTAGAAACAGTGATGATGCTGCATACTGTTTTCATCATGTGGATAATAAACTACAACAGTTAAAGGTCTTGTAAAGTGCTTTGCAATGCGCATTCTTATTCAACGATAGATGTAATCTCAACTGAAATATGAAGAGAAGGTGGTACATAGTGTAGCGCCTCCCCTTTTTAAAAAACAGCCAATTGCATTTTGTTTTATCACCACTCTGCCAGTGAGAGTGGTCATAAGTGGTTTCGATTGGTCATGATTTGACGAGAAACTGAAGGTGGCCTGACTAAGGAGCCGATCACACCAAACATGCTTTTTGCATTGAGAGGCACCTTTTTTTAATGATTTACTAATGGCTGCAAGCATTTTGCGCGCTGCTTATGTACCCTGCATGCCTCGCATTTTAACTGCCTGCCTTGCTTCGCGTTTTTGCCGTTGCGCGCTGTCTGCTCACAGTTAAAAAAAGTCAACTCTGACCAGATAAAGCCTGTTATGTTGTGTCACGTCGTTGAGGTGGCTGCAGTGTTCGTGCTGTCAAGACGACTAGACTGTTGAAGATAAAGTGGTTACTGTTTTGAGTGATCTGGAAATGTATGACTTCAAATCTTGAATATCACAACATTATTAAATATTAAATTTATACCAATATCAACAGCAACACTCGTGCACAACAGGCAGCTGAATCAGTCGTTGACCCTTAACATAAAAAGCACAGCGCACTTCTTTTTGTCTTGTCAGCAAAAAGGCATTGCGGTGCGCCTTGCATTTTTGGATACTAAAAGCGTGTTCGGTGTGATCTGCCCCTAAATCCGTTGCTCCATTTTAGGTGGAAGTGACAAGCTACAAACCTTACATCTTTATTACTGTTTCATATCTCTGTTTTGGTGCGCACTAGCTTATAGATGTACTTATAGATATACTAATACTAACATCTAAAACACTTTATTTTAATTCCACGGGACCTTTAAGCAATAAAAATAATGAATGTGAATACAAATGAACAACAGCATTGATGTTTTAAAATGCTCTCTCTGTATAAATATTTATGCGCGGACTCTTAAAGCGTGTTTGTGCATGCGTGTACGCCGGAGATCGATAGATTGAAATGGCACGACCGCGACCGGCTGATTTGACAGGAAAGAGGATTTATTCAAGTTCAGCGAACACAGGACTGCAGCTCCATGAAGAAAAGGTCACACACTCATTAAAACAGCCTATATGTGCAACACGATGTCCAATCTCACCCGTTCAGATAAATGACAGTGTCCGTTGTTGGAAAACATGTCAACACGGGATGGATGAGCCTTTTTGCAAAGCATCCATTGATTGTGCTTCTGTCTTATTGAGTGATACACATCTGATAGACGTCTCTTTTTGCCAATGCCGCAGTATTGATTCGTAAGCGATTCAGTGTTAAAACATGTATCTCTGTATCGATCGAGGTCAACACGAGCCTCTCGGATATGAACGACCATTGGTAAATGTCAGGCAAGGTCACATGTACTCATTTGAGAGTGTGTTTGTGCCACTTTTTGATGCCGAAATGTGCAGTCTCAGAGTTATTTCCCTCTCATTAGCAGTCGTGGTCTTGTTTTTGCTCCAGTCCCACAGTAAATAAACTCAATATGCTGGATTCTTGTCATCCAGGGTTTGGATCGGGTCCAAGCGCTTGTGCTCATTCAAAAGTTCCTTTCACTGCCATTAAAACGCAACTGTACCGAACCGCTGAATCCATCAAAAAGCCATGTTATTGTCTCCATAAGCACATAAACTGTCAAAGATGTGGCGAGCCTCGCGTATCCCAAACAAACATTCTTGACGTCTCTGCAGCGGGATCTCACCCGGCTGCTCTGAAACAACAAATAAGGGCCGGCGGAGGAACAACCAGAGAGAGAATGAATTCAGAACGAACACAGACCTGAGAATGTTTCAGGAAATAGTTTTACGAGGAGAGGGGGGCTGGTGAGATGGAGGTAGACAAAGCAGAAACAAGCCATAGACTACTAAAGTCATTCATTTCCTATCTATTATGATGGAGATTCAATCAGGAAGTGGAGCGTTTCCCTAAAGAGGGTATGGGTCAGGGGTAATAATGTAATCTCTTTATAAATGTTATTGTTACGTTGTTGGTCAAGATTTTATCTTGCTTGCTTGGGTCAAAATCTGATACAGTTTATCCAGAAATCTGTTGTTATGAATTATAAGCAGTTATGGCTTCGTAGATGTCCTCTGAATCTGTCTTGTGATTGACTAACAGGTGCTTTTTAGCATCTTTGTTTTTTCAATGCATTTTACACAAGCATTTTAAGAATCTGGGGGGGGTCAACAAATAATAACTTGACTTCTAGTTGATTATTTGGAAAAGTGGCAGAAGGTAGATTTTTCAGATGAATCATCTGTTGAACTGCATCCCAATCATAACAAATACTGCAAAAGACCTATTGGAACTTACATGGACCCAAGATTCTTACAGAAATCAGTCAAGTTTGGTTTAGGAAAAATCATGGTTTGGGGGTTACATTCAGTAAGGGGGTGTGCGAGAGATCTGCAGAGTGGATGGCAACTTCAACAGCCTGAGGTATCAAGACATTTGCGCTGCCCATTACATTACAGACCACAGGAGAGGACAAATTCCTTATCAGGATACATTAACACTCCTTCTCATACTTTAACCTCCACATCAAAGTTCCTGAAAGCAAAGAAGGTCAAGGTGCTCGAGGATCGGCCAGCCCAGTCATCAGACTTGAACATTATTGAGCATGTCTGGGGTAAGATGAAGAAGGAGGCATTGAAGATGAATCCAAAGAATCTTGATGAACTCTGGGAGTCCTGCAAGAACGCTTTCTTTTCCATTCCAGATGACTTTATTAATAAGGTATTTGAGTCATTGCAGAGATGTATGGATGCAGTCCTTCAAGCTCATGGGAGTCATGCACAATATCAATTCTTTTTCCTCTGCACCATGACTTTATATTCTATTCTGTACATTATTTCTGTAAGGTGACAAGGCTTTTGTCTAAGCAGTCTCTTATTTATGAGTCCTCTATTTATCAGGGGTCGCTACAGTGGAATGAACCACCAACTATTCCACTAAGACTATTACCCTAAGAAAGTACTGGGTTATATGATGTAACCACATGGCTTGGGGTGAGATTCTTGGAATCGTTTGCTTTCTGTGAACTTCTTTCTGTAAAAATTCACAGAAAGCATGAGAAAGTCAGCCTATACTTGCCATAAAGACACAAGACATGATCAGCAGACGTCTATAGAAAGCTTGAAAATTAAAAAAAAAAAGTCTGAATATGTTGCGAACAAAAAAGATATCAAGAAGTGGTAATTCAACATGTTACTAAATGCTTCAACAGTATATAAACAATACTAGACTAACACTGACCTGAATGTGCCACTTGTCTGTTTTCAAGCTCAGAAAGGTGTCTTGCGGCTATTGAAATATTATGACAGTCACACTGTAAAAAATGTTACTTAGATCTAACTTATAAAAAGTGAGGCAAGTGGTTGCATCGGACGTTTTAGGTTGATTCAACTTCCAGCCTTTTTTAAGTATTTTAAACACTAAAACATTGCTTAAAACAAATGCAATAAAATTAAGTTGAGCCAACTAATATTTCTAAAATTACTCAAATCAGATAAACTTACTTTTTTTGTTAAACTTAACTTACTTATACATTGCTATATGTTGACTGTACTCATTTTAATTAAGTATTATGAACTTAATGATCTAAATAAAATTAACCATGCATATGTCATTTAAAACTAATTTAATTGACTTCTGGCTGTAACCTCAGAAAATAAATCTTCGTTTCTATATTGTAAGCACAATATACACTAGTAAAAACAGATAAACAGACTTTCCTGTCAATAACAATTAAATAAGAATGGGAAGATGGATTAAAGACCATAACATTCAATATCAATCGATGTTCCTTTTAATAGTGACTACAAAATAGGCCATTAATGTGGCTACACATACACAATACATAAATAAAAACATTAATAATACCAGATCCTATTGAAAAATCATCCAAGGCAACTCAGTGAGGAGATTTGCATATTTTGATGAAGATTTAGGATGCATAATGTCCAGTCCCACAAAGAGTCTCTAATATATCTCAAATGTATACAGTTTTGATGGATACTTGAAGTCGAGGACATCGGTAAGTCCAAACAGGAGCCATCATGCATTTGACAGGTTTGGCAAACCTCTGACAGTCCTATGATAATCCAAACTGTGTTGGGCTGATGGCAAATTTTTCCCGTGGGCAGCCGCATGCACCTCTGATTCCTCACAACTCTATTGGTAGAGACAAAAAGAAACAGGAGTTCAGGTGGTTGCTACCAAACAACATTAAATAGCTAAATACTGAATAGGAAATAACTACAAGTGAAGTTACAAAAGTCCAGTGAGAATGATGCATGGATGAAACACCTTAGTTTATCAGTTAAAAATTACCTTAGTTAAAATTACCTAACTTCTATTTAAAAAATAAAAAAAGGTTATAGAGGTTGTGTAATTACATTATTCCAGGTGTTTTTAGTTATCAAATTTTAAAGAAAACTGTGATTTTACTCAGTGTAACAGTGCATGTCATTGTGTTTTCCTGTCAATCAAAGAATTGTTAAAATTTAGGTATTACATTTTTTGTTTATTTTGGCAACTTATAAAGCATAAGAATGTGTATTTAATTTAGATATTAAAACTGTTTGAAAATGGCTATATGAAAATTATAGAATACAAGTTCTATAATTTAAATGTCATCTTCATTTTGCACCAAACTTTGCACGTCATAATACAAATTTTATTAAATAAATAAATAAATACATTGCCATTTTACACATTACATTAAGGTTTACATTAAATTTTTGCTAAAGCTACATTTAATTGACTTTTTCTTCAAATTTAATGTCACTGGCAAATGACAGTTCAGGGATTCAGTGTTATCAGTTAGCTTTATTGAAAGACTGACAGATAATAAGAAACTGCATTAGGATATTTTTATACTGTTTTTACTGTTGCACACATAATATCTGTGTAAAAAAAACAGTAAAAAATTACTGTTGCACTTCAGATATCAAATGTAAGTTAATTCTATGGAGCCCACTATTGTTTGCAATTTTACCAATGTTTTACTTGCCTGCAAATAATTATAGCTGTAGTTGTATCTAATGTTTTTCTTACCTAGATGTGAAGTTTGAAGATCCACAGGTAACAAAATCACTTTGGTATCTAAAGACCAAGAACATGCATTTTAGAATGAGGTGCATACAGTTTAAATGGTTCTGTAAACATCAGTAGTAAATGTAATTTAAGTTAAAATAAATTGTAAATCTGTAATTTATTCACTATGCAGCATTAAAAAAAACTTATGGACTAAATCTCTAAAACACAAACTTTAAGTTATACTTTCTCTTACGTTAAACACAAACTACTTAACTGTTGCATACGTTTCTGCATTTAATATCCATCCTTAATGTGCTGCTATAACTTACCACCAGTGACCTTGTTAATCGGTTCTGCAACGTTAGTTATACCTACTAAGTGTTTTAAAACTACTTTCACTATTTTTTCTCAATAATATCACTTTTAATCATTAGCATAAACTAGCGTTGGTTAGCGTTAGCCAACTTAGCTTTCCATGTGAGAGCAGTCTAACTGTTAACATACCTGAGGCTACAGTACAATTTACAAAGCTAAAACCTCACCTGCCTAGCGAAGACAGCAGTTTTGCATGACTTTACAATTATCATTCGGCTAAATTTGCAACTTACCGTGTTAATCAGATCCGCTGCTGGGAGCAGTTAATGTCGACCATTGCAGAAGCTGCGTCTGCCTGCTAAATCCCGGGCAATGAAAAAGGAGTCACGCAAAACTATAAAAATCACGTTTTATGAACACCTGCCCACATCGACAGCTGCTCTAATAAATTGTCTGTGTCAACTCACTTTTATAACATTTATTCTACACAATAACCACGTAAAAAAATCTACTCAAATAAATTGCATTAGTTTTATTCAAAATATACAGTTATATAAAAACTGATATATTTTAAGTAAAGAGGAAGCAAATTAATTTTTTTTGGTATAAAACAAATAAAATTAACTAGATTGCAATTATTTAAAGTAGATAGAACCAACTTTGTGAGTGTAGCACTTTTTACAGTGCATCATAAATCAACTGCCCGCATCCCTCGTGAGCTTTCAAAGAAAATATGAAATCAATTGAATTACCGTGGCAGCTTTAAAGTCAGACCGTGGTGGAAGTCAAAGGGCTTGCGTGTTTCTCCCGATGCGTCTGACCCCAGACAGAGTTCATGTTGTATTTAAGTCAAATGAATGTCCAGAGCTTTGACCTCTGCACCTTTGTACTGTAAGAGTACGCCGATGGATAGTGTATTTCTCATCTCCGTCTGGTTCTCTCTCTCTCTCACACACACACACACACACACACACACACACACCTGCAGTGAGGACTAGCAGTGGATCACATGTCTATCTGGCTGTGTGGCAGTAAATTAAAATGAGGAGCAATTTCCTGAGCTCCAATTAGCAGAAAATTGGTCCTGTCTGTTTTCAGCCTCTCCCGCGAGCCTGATGCAGGGAACGGTGTGTGTGTGTAACTGTGCCAGAGAAGTGTGAAGACATGGAGAGAGAAAGAGAGAGAGAGGGGGGAAAGCAAAAAAAAAGAGGGAAAATTGTGGCCAAAATAAAGAGCAGCACTACTTTAGATGCAGCATTTAAATAAAGAGATAAAGGGTAATCAACATGATGATGTACAAATGAAACAAAGAAGAAAAAAATCACATTAATTCACATCATCTTTTATTTTTGTGTTTATTTGTATCTATTTGTTTCTGTGTATGTGATATACAGCGCCTATGCGGCATAAACGAGTAGAGCACTTGCAAATGTCTCTATTAAAATAATAATTTCCATAGGATGACACTACCTGTCACCTATCCAAGTTTTAGGAACAACAAATAATAACTTCTGGTTGATCATTTTGTATCAGAAGTGGCTAATATGAAAGGCAAAGACCTCTAAATTATGCTTATTTTATCAAAATAAAATATGATCATGCCTTGATCTTTTTATTATTTAATTAGGACAGTAAGGTCTGACTTTGCTTAGACAAAATTCTTGTTATTGAACTGAATTAATGTACAGTATAGAATATAAAGTCATGGTGCAGTGGAAAAAGAGTTAATATTGTGTATGACTCCCATGATCTTGGACGACTGCATCCATACATCTCTGCAATGATTCAAATAACTTAATAAAGTCATCTGGAATGGCAAAGAAAGCGTTCTTGCGGGACTCTCAGAGTTCGTCAAGATTCTTTAGATTCATCTTCAATGCCTCCTTCTTCATCTTACCCCAGACATGCTCAATAATATTCAGGTCTGGTGACTGGGCTGGCCAATCATGTAGCACCTTGACTTTCTTTGCTTTCAGGAACCTTGATTTGGAGGTTGAAGTATGAGTAGTGCTATCTTGCTGATAAATCCTGCAGCACAAATGTCTTGATACCTCAGGCTGTTGATGTTTCCATCCACTCTGCAGATTTCTCACACGGCCCTATACTGGATGTAACCCCAAACCATGATTTTTCCTTCACCAAACTTGACTGATTTCTATGAGAATCTTGGTCCATGTGGGTTCCAATAGGTCTTCTGCAGTATTTATGATGATTGGGTTGCAGTTCAACAGATGATCCATTGGAAAAATCTTCTGCCACTTTTCCAAATGATCAACTAGAAAACAAGTTATTACTTGTTGCTCTTACAACTGGGATCAGCAACATGACCTTTGTCAGGTAGTGTTGTACACTGTTCAAAAAATAAAGGGAGCATTAAAATAATACACCTAAATCTGAATTAATGAAATATTCTTTTTAAATACTTTGCTCTTTGCATAATTCAATGTGCTGACAACAAAATCACACACAATGCAGTCAATGAAAATCAAATGTATTAACCTATGGAGATGTGGATTTGGAGCACACTTAAAAACACACTACAGACTGATCCAACTTTGATCGAATGTCCTTAAAACGAGTCAAAATGAGGCTCAGTAGTGTGTGTGTGGCCTACACGTGCCTGCATGACCTCCCTACAACGAATGGGCATGCTCCTGATGAGGTGGCGAATGGTCTCCAAAGGGGGTCACCTTCCAGACCTGGGCTAAAACATCCAGCATTTTCTTCTAAAATGAGCATTTTTAGGAGCCTCCTGTGCTCATGTTCAGCTATTTTACATTAAAGGCCATGAAAATAACCCATTCTTTCCCATACAAGTCTAAAACAAGTAAAATGTTTATTTATTTTTGTGATTCATTCTAAAATAACTGCAGGCATTGAGAAAGACTGCAAATTAATTGCTTGGAGAATGATGGAAGAGAAAAGCTATTGGGGAAATTGGATAGAAATCGTGTTTGCCGCTGCAGCATTATGGGTAATGAGCTGCACATGCACTTTTGTCTCATATCAGTTGGAACCGGAACGAATGGCTCATCAATGGCATCGACGTGTCTGCTAATACAGGCTACAGGGTTTAGGTCAATGTCAGGCTGGTTCTTATCGACGCGGGATCCAGGGTTTTTAATGGTTCCTGTGAAGCATTAAAGTTCAGTCATGCAAAGGTCAGACATGTGAGATTAACCAGACCAATTTCATGCAGGTCTTCACAGTCAGCACAAAAACAAAGTTGGTATAGGGTTGTGATATGAAGGAAAGCTATAGTGTCAGTGGTTGTTTTGAAACTGTAGGTCACACGGAGAGAAAGTTTAGTTTCACAAAGTTCTCAAAATTTGCATTGCTCGTTTTTATGAATCAGTAGTACTGATTTACTATACTACTCATCTGTTCTTCTTATAACAGGCCCTGGACTGAGTAAACAGCAGTGTTGTGCAAGTTACTTCCAAACTGTAATACACTACAGATTACTTGCTACTGTTATTTTAAAGTAATCTCTTACCTTACAATATTACTGTCTCAGAATTATAATATGTTACATGCCTCTTATATTACTTTTTAGTGACTTTCGCCATAATAACTACAGAATTAAAACTTTACATTCTAAAATGAACAAATGTACTGCAGAGTATTTTACATCCAGTAGAAAGCGGTACAATGTAGCATCATGACTGTGACCTATCCAGGCTACTAACAATATAGTATATATATGGCAACATGAAGGCTCAAGACAATGCAAGAAAGGATGACGGTCAGAATCACAAATGATCTAAGTCTGTTAAAAGTGATTATCTGGCAATATCTGTGAATAGCTTGGGTATATTCATACTAGACACATACCCATATGTAAACTTCAATGCCATGACAAGATACAGATTTTTTTTCTTTTCTTATTGTTGCCATTATAATATTATGAGTATGAGTTTGATGAACATATATATATATATATATATATATATATATATATATATATATAGCATATACAATATAAAGTGCAACTAGAGGACCAACCCCTCAACCTCAGTCATTTTAGGCCATGGAAATGACCATAGAAACGATCAAACACAGATCTATATGCCTCTAAAAAGACTAAATTAATCCACTCACGGAGAGAAACTTAATTTCTGCTGCTTTGGCTTATCACCCTCATCCTTCGTTTTTTCTCTTCTCTATAAGTGGAGTGGTCGCATAGCAGCGCTCGAGATGTTTATTTTTTTAATTGCCAGTCCTATCCAAGGAATCATCTTTGAATAATTTTTTTTTCAGTGTATGTTGGAAACCTGTAACCATTTACCTCCATAGTACTTGTTCTTCTTACTATTGAGGTGAATGGTTTTAGCTTTCTTCAGAATATCTTCTTTTGTTTTCAACACAATAAATAAATGCATAAAAGTTCGAAAACCACTTGAGAGAGCGTAAATAGTACGGTAATTTTCATTTTTGGGTGAACTATTCCTTTAAGGTACTTGTCCATGTGCATGGTTTCTAGAATGTTAGTGAACCCCCGCTTTATTGTCCAGTCGTCTCTCAAGCCCTTGAATTTAAGCGCTGACCCTGACCGCTCCCAATAAACTCGTGTTGGTATTGATCCGGTTCAAAGACATCTGTTGTCAACGACACGCATTATTTTTGTAGGTTAGTCTGGCTCTGAATGGGGAGTTAATGCTATCGGACAGCCTGACTGTGTCAATAAAGCGTCAGCGGTGACTGACAGAGACTGTGATTGATTGAACTGGATACCAGTCACGACTGTCATCGCTCTATTATCCTCTCCATCACACTCCCTGATAACAGCAAAGCAGCTCCTGTTTGTCTTCATCCTCCCATCTCTTCCTGACTCTCATTCAGAAACGTACCTGTAGTTTTTTTTGTCTTTAGTGTTGTTCCCCTTCCTCCATTTCAATCTGTTCCTCTCTTTTATATGTAGATAAGCTCCGGCTTGTCCAAACGTTGGCTCTTTCAGCTCCGTCATTGGCTCTGTGTGTTGTGATTTGCCCCAGGCACAGCAAACATGACACTTTGACCCTCGCTCTCTCGTCCGCGTCCATTAAGGGGCTTTGTGTTAAACTGGTGACCCCTGTTCAAACACTGCCAAAAGGCCTTCAGGGGGAACACGGAGTTGCAATATGGCTGCTCATCTCTGAAATGGAGAATAATTGGCTGCTTTTGAGAGATTATACAGACACCTGGACTTTTTTGATGTGGGTTAAGGTACAAACATGACTTCTTCTGACCTTTAGCAGGCAAGTGAGTGAGAAAAGAGAGAAAAAAATGCTGTTTGATTGTGCTTTGTGCGCTGCTTTCATTGTTCTGAAAATCATTTGAACATGTTTTTAAGTCCTGTTGTATAAGCAAGTACAATGAGATTTTTTCCTTAAAGCACATTTATTAAACAATATATAGAATATATAAAATATACTGTGTATATATTTAAAAATATTTTTATTTTCTGTAATATGTACATTAGATTTTATTTCTTAAAATTTTATTTAACATTTTAGATTTTTTGTTTGTTTTTGTTTTTGGTGGTTGTACATCTTGAGATATTGTATTTTTTTTATTTATTTTCAGATATTTAGTTGTGAGATTGCCATTTTTATCTTTACTTACTTTTTTATATTAATATCAATATTTTTATACGGTCATGAAACACCTGGAAAAGTCATGGAAATTAGTTTTACAAATATCTGTTTACTTAAATATGGGTTAGTTTTTACATCTCTTCTGTCCATGGCCAAACACATGCTCTCACATTAATAGTGCTGTGTGAGCATTATCTAAATCAATTTTACATAGATATATAGATTCATTACAACTAAATATATTGCTGCATGTTTTATGATATGCTGTGATAACTTTGAACATGCATCGTTGTTTTCTTATTATTTACCACGTATGCATAGACATTACATGAAACATTAGGTCATAAAAATTAGCTTGAAAGTACTTGAAAAGTCATGAAATTTTAGTAGTAAAAATGTGTATGAACCCTGAGTTTACTAAATGTTATTTTAAATAAGAATGAGACATATTTCCTTGGCAATTTACTGAAATATTTATCATATGTGATCATATTATCACAAGAAGCATGGTGTTATTTTTGGGACTTTTTTTCTGTAGTGATGCACCATATGGATCTATGCTGTCATCTTATTCAAACTATCTTATTACTTTAAATGATTCTGACTCATTTATGAGTGCCTCTCTGAAATATTGCTTTCTATTTTTATTTAGTTAATATCTATGCAAGTTAATTACACCATGTCATATTTAGCATTAATATTGTTATTTTAAGGCATCACGGTGGCGCAGTGGGTAGCACGATCGCCTCACAGCACGAAGGTCGCTGGTTTGAGCCTCGGCTGTGTCAGATGGCATTTCTGTGTAGTTTGCATGTTCTCCCTGTGTTGGCATGGGTTTCCTCTGGGTGCTCTGGTTTCCCCCACAGTCCAAAGACATGTGGTATAGGTAATCTAAATAATTTAGAATTTAAATAATATTTTAATAGTAATACCAACACAAATTAAATAATACAAACTTTAATTTTTTTATTTTATATAAGTCCTTATGCATCTATTTAATATTAGGACAGTTGTCTCACTTTGTTTATTTTATTTTTTCTTTATGCCCCAAAACATTTAATATTTCATTATAATAATTAGAAAATAACCCTAATAGAAATGTTGACTTTGTTGTCTTATTGGACACCACTGTGCAATACTTTGTTTTTTACAATTACAGTAAATATCATCTACAGGGATTAATTTAGTATACACACTCAGAAATAAAGGCACAAAATCTGTTACTGGGATGGTACCTTTTCAAAATGTGCACTTTTGTACCATAAAGGTGGACATTAGTACCTTTAGGGTACACCATTGTACTTTTGATGATCACTTTTATACCTTTAAGATACTATGAGGTGCAGATTTGTAGTTTTTAGGTATTAATATGTACCTTTAGGAACCTGTTAGCAACAAAAATGTACCGTTTGAAAAGGTATCAGGTATACAGGTATACATATGAAAAGGTATACAGTGAGAGGTTTTGTACCTTTATTTCTGGAGAGTGTATGACCATACTGTTAGTACCCATCTTTTTTTTTTTCTGTGACTTGGCACTGGTTTTATCAGCTGTGTGATATATGAGAAGCTCAATTGATCGTTCTGTAGACTCCATTCACACAGCCAGCCATTGTTAACCTTGGGCTTGAGCCCTTGGGAAAGATGATTTTCGGGGGGACAAACAGCCTGTTTTGGGCCGAAGGAGTGTAAAGTTGTTGAGGGTGTAGGGACAAGCTGGAGCCACGGCCCCCGGGACCCCCATGTGTGTCTGAGGGTGATGTATGACTCTCCATCTGCAAAACCATAGAGAGACTTCAAAGAACAATAGAGTGTTTATGTGAGCGCAGCCCGATTCAGGATTTATTAATGGCAGACTCTCCATATTCTCCTCGACCACACGGGTTTCATCCACTCAAACACTCAAGAACACACTTGCATGCTTCTTGTAAGCACCACTCAGAGCCTCTTGGTTTGTTACCAAGGTTGGTCGCAATGGTCTTCGGGCCAGACCACATTCCTGAAGTCATTTCCAATGGAAAAAGGTTAATTGATTAAATTACTCCCTACTGACTCCTTAAGAATTTAATTTGACACTAAACAGAGCAGCATGATTGGCTAATAAGGAAAGAGGTGCCAAGGGATTTAGACGTGCTGCTTGGAATTACTGTGAACTTAAAGGATTAGTTCATCCAAAAATAAAAATTCCATTATCATTTACTCCGCCTCATGTGATCCCCAGTGTCGTTTTGAACTAAAAATATAAAAAATTGCACTTGACAATTTGGATTAAGGTTTTATTTAACATTATTTAGCAACATTAGTTCATTTAAAATTAGTTTATTTTTATTATTATTTATATATTTTTATTATTAGTTTATTTAAAGAGAAACAAAAAATCTGCCATTATTTATTTATCCTAGGTTTGTTCCAAACCTCTTTTAGTTTCTCTTTCTGTTGAACAAAAATAAAATATTTAGATAAAGGTTGGAAACCTGTACTTCCAAAATACTTGCTTTTTTTATTAATGTCAATGATTGCCAGTTTCCTAAATGTTTTTAAGACATCTGCTTTTTTGGTTTTGGAACATGTTATTTGGATCATATTTTTGTGTGTGTGTGTGTGTGTGTGTGTGTGTGTGTGTGTGTGTGTGTGTGTGTGTGTGTGTGTGTGTGTGTTAAATGTCTATTTAAAGATAAAAAAAAAAGATCCAGACAGCCTCTAAAAAACAAAGAAGATAGATTTATGCAAGGAACAAGTTTAAATTGTTATTAAAAAAATGTGTGTGTGTATATATATATATATATATATATATATATTATGCAGGAAAATTGAGTTGGTCTTGTTGTTGATACTAGTTGTAGGAGCAACAAATAATAACCTTGAATTCTAGTTGATCATTTGAAAAAGTGGCAGAAGGTAGATTTTTAATGAGGGTAGACATAAACCCAATATTTTCATAGAAATCAGTCAAGTTTGGTGAAGGAAAACTCATGGTTTGGGGTTACATTCTGTATGACGGCATGCAAGAGATCTGCAGAGAGGATGGCAACATCAACAGCCTAAGATATTAAGACATGTGTGCTGCCCATTTCATTACAGACCACAGGAGAGGGTAAATTCTTCAGCAGGATAGCGCACCTTTTCATACTTCAACCTCCACATCAAAGTTCCTGAAAGCAAAGAAGGTCAAGATGCTCGAGGATTTGCCAGCCCAGTCACCAAATATGAAATTTATTGAGCATGTCTGGGGTACAATAAAGGAGGAGGCATTGAAGATGAATCCAATGAATCTTGATGAACTCTGGGAGTCCTGCTAGAACACTTTCTTTGCCATTCCAGATGACTTTATTAATAAGTTATTTGAATCATTGCATAGATGTATGGATGCAGTCCTTCAAGCTCATGGGAGTCATACACAATATCAATTCTTTTTTTCACTGCACCATGACTTTATATTCTATACTGTACATTAATTCTGTTAAGTGACAAGACTTTTGTCTAAGCAAAGTCAGACCTTACTGTCCTAATTAAATAATTAAAAATCAAGACAAGATCATATTTTATTTGGTAAAATAAGCGTAATCTAGAGGCATTTGCCTTTTAAATACGCCACTTTTGATACCAAATGATCAACTAGAAGTCAAGTTATTATTTGTTGTTCCTTAAACTTTTATAGACAACAAGACTTTTGTCAGGTAGTCTAGACATTCTTTTAATATTACATTTGTTGTTCCACTCAAAATCACACGGATTTGAAAAGACATCAGGGTGTGTAAATGACTTTAAAATGTTCATCTATGACTGAATGATTCCTTAAAAGCCACCATTCATGCACACAAAGTAGGCAAAGTCTCAGCTGAGATAACATCAGAAAACTCCTGTTTAGTCTACTGTGCAAAAAAAAAAAAAAAATCATTTTGGGAAAAATGCAGCCACTAAGTATATAATTCCTCAGATAACTGTTTGAGATAAAAAAAAAAAATACATGTTAACAAGTTGGACCCAGTTTTAAGCAGTGCACAGAGGCTTTAAGATGTGGTGTGAGGGGCAAAACTCTTAGTGGGTGATCTCTCCACAGCCAGGGTCCGCACCTCGAGGTTAACAGCTACACATCATTAGCTGCACCGCACTGGAACACTGCTATTACTGCCTGCTTTTCTTCTGCAACCTCTGGCTCACGGAACAGTAGCGCACAGAGAACGAGTCAGCGGGAAAAGAGACAGTTTGTTGACGGAAAATCTTTTAGGGAGTTTAGGGAGGAAGAATGTGGGCAAAGGGGACAGAATAACAAAAAAGTTCAAGAGGCAATGCTGTGGGTATTGTAGTGGAAGGGGAAAAAAGTGGGTAAAGCTATGAAAAAAGTGAGAGTTGATGAAGGGAGAAAAAAAGCATCAAGTGGCTTAGACTGAAGGTGCCAGGAAAGAAAGAATGAGATTTAAGGGAGCAGAGAAGTGGAAAATCTGATGATACACCTGGAAGCTCTCAGACAGTCATTGAGCTGGAGGTCACAGAGACGGATTACACATTACACTGACTCAGATTGCATACTACACTGATTTGAAGCGAGCTTTAGGTTTCATTTGAATGCGAACAGGTTCTGGTGCTCCTTATTGTCAGACTAAGGCACGTTCTGCATTGGAGTAATCAAACACATTACATTGATAGAGTGTTTGGACGGTTTTACACATTATGGCCGGAGGAAAGAGGGTGAGCACAGTCAAACACATTACAGTGATTGAAAGGGAGGGGGTGCGAGTGACATTTCTAAACACATTATGCTGGAAAGGAGATGGTGTGCTTAAACACTCTGCGCTGATGGAGAGGAGAGAGAGAGAAGAAGGTCAAGTGAGACTCTATTTTAGCTCAGGCAAGTTAGCGTCGTGCCGCTCCTCTCGACTCTTCAGTTTTGACACAGCCTCACCTTGCTCAAACAAACAAGTTATGCGTAGTTGTTTGTCGTCTACTTCAACTCTAAAGTGTCTCTTGTTCTTCCTGTTGGGTGGGGGATGGGGGTGATAGTGAAAAGTCTTTGTGCAAATTTGGAAATAGAAGATAAGAGTGTGCTGTGAATGATAGTTTGCTATTTGCGCTGTTTGGAGATAGACTTGGGAAAAGGGTCATGAAGTGCATCTTTAGATTTTTTTCATTTCACAGATTACTTACATTACTACTACTTTAGTTTAAGCGACAAGTTTAAAATGTATTTACAGATATTTTCAATAATATTTCATAATATTACTGAACAAGAAGTTGCTACTTTTTATTAAATAGTATTTTACTGTAACAGTAAATAATTAAATCATCACTAACAGCTTAAGGATAATGTAATGCATTTCAATTTATTAATTATCATTACCATAAGGGATGCCTCAAAATAAAAACTTTGGCCTGACACCAAAAATTCAGCATGCACTTGGCAGAAAACGTTTCCTGAAAATGCTTTTGTTTTATATTATAAAGTAATTTTGTAAGACTTCATGAATTTAGCTCAATAACATATTTAGTTAAAAAAAAAAAACACAAACCAATAAAATAAACACAAGAACAAACGTGACTTTAACTTTGCTTTTCTGGTGATCATTTGTGGTACATGCATACACAAATATACATGTACATGAGTGTTATGTTCACACAGCAGAATACCAAGCAATTTTGAACATTGACAGTGGCATTTGAGCAAGATTGTTGACCATGCTCTTGCTTTTGAGCTTTGGTTGATGCAGCAACAAACGGCCCTTGAGCGCCCATTAAAATGAATAAGTTTCATAGCACAGTGCTTTCCGCATCGGGTGTGAATGCTGATTTACATTGTCAGTATGGTTGGAGGGCAAGTTAAACCAGCACACTGAACATTGTTAGGCACTGCGTCACAGCCTTTTTTGGTCTCAGTTCTTTGCCCATTTGCCCTAATTAATATACTTGTTCACTTATTAATTTATTCAAGTAATAATATTTCTCTAACATACAAAGTTTACATGCTGCTCTTTCATGAGAATGACCTTAAAGCATGAAAAAAAGTCCAATTCATTTTAACTGAGTACCCGCCATTCATAATAGAGGCAAAAAGAGTCAAAGTTGACCTCTTTGTCTTTTGTGGCAGCACTTGAGTGGATCTTTTCTTTCCTATTAGTCAGGTTGACTTTAGCTGGTTAATTAAGTCCTCAGCTTGACAGGTTGTCAGACTCGTCCAAGCCTCTTATTGGAGGCTTAGCACCCCAGAACTGCAGCGACATAGCGTCGCAAACCCAGACGGACTGGGTGCAGCTGGGACTGGATTAGCTGGCGGGTCGAGGGCCTGAAGCTGTTTTTTTTAGTTCTGGACCCTGCAGTGTTTTGCCTGCGCAGCTTGAGTTAATCTCCCACCCTCTGAGACACCTCCCAACAAGACCCCTGAGCATGCGGCTGAATACTGCGGATTGTTGCGTGTGTAAGTTTATTTGCTTCTGTGAGTCATCGAGCATGCAAAAAAAACTCTGATTGTTATTAATGCAACGCGTTGCTACATGCATCAACTCAATCGCTTTAACCACAAGTTTGTTGATACAGTAGATATTCTCATTCAATCGAATCATATCCCTTGATCTAATGGATGTCAGATTGTCAGGAAGAGATATTGACTTAGGGTGGTCTCCCTAAACAGAGAATTAGACAGGCAGGTGCGTGTGTGCACTTTCTAGACAAGCATCGCCTCAATTATAGATGTATTTTTGAGCCAATTGGCTGATTACATGCTGACAGAAATGTATAGATGGAGGGCAAGTCTGCTTGTCTGTACTACATATTTGCCTGACAACTGTTGTTTTAGAGTAATTCTCGTATGTGTGTCGCAAAGCCCTGATAATCATAAAGGTATTAGGTGAAACGTTAAAAACCTGTCTTCAGCACAAGCAACGTTTACAGAAACGTTTTCTTTGGGGCGGCTAAACCCTATTTAAGGGATTACAGTTGCAAGCCAACAAATGCAAAGGTCTGTCTGCGTTTTTTTTTCTAAACCTGACAGTTCAAGTTGCAACTTGAGATGCATTATTTTTTTATGCTGAAGTATGAGGGGAATATGTTGCGTCATGCAGTTACATTTATTTGTGTGTAACTTTTTACAGTTTACTTCAAAATGTTGCCTCGCACCCTAAGGCACCATACATGCGATTTAATATCAGTATAAAAGTTTACAATAAATGACGTAGCCGCAGTAGTTTCCAAATAGAAAGTTCCCATAACTCTAAAGTGTCTCCTCATCCAAAACTAACAATGCTAACAGGGATTTGCTGATATGGGTCTGTCAGAAGAAAAGAGCTCATACAAAATGCTACTAAAAAAAAAGTCAGGAGATCATCTCATCAAAAAACCAGCACCGGGCCAACAGATTATGGCGTTACAAACGTCAGAATCAAACTCACGAAAACAAACACAGAGCTGGTGTACTGACAGATGTCGTTCTGGATGTCTTTTTGGTTTCGTTGCCTTAGGACACTGCTGAACCTAGTTCTGCTAAGAGAGAAAAGAGGTGTGTTTTGTGCATTGTGACCAGTGTGGAGTACAATGACAGGTAATGGATGAAAAGTTGGCCCGGATGGGGTTTTGTGAGAGACAGAGATGGCTTGATGAATGTGGTGCGCTCTTTAAAAGAGGGTGGTATGATATTTAGACTAAGTGGACAGGAGACCTGAGGTATGCATTTCTCCAGGTATTACTGTAGAGGTTGCGAGTCCCGGTTCTTAACACACAGGTTATTGATGTGGCTTTTCCTGCCTCCATCCCACATGTCTAACTTTACAATCAGCACAGGAGTCACTTCAAAGTGAATATCTTCACTAAAAGGCACATTTTATCCTGCTGTATCATCTTTTGTTATGGTAGCTGCCGGCAGGGTTATTATAGTTAGCCATAAAAGAAATAGCATTTTCAGTACTTGAATGAAATAAGATATTTTAGGACTTGAAACATTCAATACTTCAACAGTATTTCAGTACTTTTACTAAACAAAAATAATCAAACGTAGTTTATAAATGTATTCATTTGAATTATTCAAATATCTAGCAAACTACAGTACATAAACTAAAAAACAAAACAAAATAAAAGTAATTTAATTATACTAAATATCCCAGCGAGCACATGACGTCAACATTACGTCAGATTGACATTATACCCCTATGGCGTAGGATGTTTAATTATGTTTAGAGATTGAAATCGGGTTGAGGTCAGAACCCAGCATCAGGCCGACGTCAATTTCCAATGCCGGACAAACGTTACATTTTAGTTACTTTCCAACGCCACCTTAATCATCAAAATGTAAGCAACTTATGATGTTACAGCTATACAATGTGTGGATGTTACTAATGTGGCGTCTATCAGACATAGATTTTTGGTTGCCAAACTTGATGAATAAATGTCAGTATTTGACATTGTTGGTTTAAGATGTTGGCTCGACGTTAGATTTTGGTCACTTCCCAACACAATCTGAATACAAAATATCAATGTCATTTTGCAAAATAACGTAGTCTTTAGATGCTGGATCTAAAATCTAAATCTGCTAAATCTAACCTAGTATTAACCTGTTATGATGTTGTGTGTCTGGGATGCCGGAGAAACAGTGTATAGCTTATTTATATTTATTCTTATATATTTAGATTATTATTTTATTTATACATGCAATAATATAGTACACACACTGTTTAAATTTTTAATTTACAATTTTATAAAATTATACTAAAATATAGCTGTCTAGAATAAGCAAAATGTTATTTTTATTCAAAACATTTTATCTAGACATTGTAGAAATGAAGATAAAAATAATAAACACACACAAAAAAATCTAAATTAACCAACTAATTAACAATTTTCACTTTATTCATTCATTAATTTTCCTTCAGCTTAGTCCCTTTTTATCAGAGGATTGACTTTTCAGCTGCAACCCAGTACTGGGAAACACCCTTAAACTTTCACATTCACACACTACAGACAATTTTGTTTTACCCAATTCACCTATAGCGCATGTCTTTGGAAACCAGAGCACCTGGAGGAAACCCACGCAAACAGGGGAAGAAAACATTCTAACTCCTCACAGAAATGCCAACTGTCCCAGCCGGGACTCGAACCAGCCACCTTCCTGCTGTGAGCCAACAGTGCTAACCATTGAGCCACCGTGCCACCTCACATTATTCATTTTAACTCAAAATATCAGTCAACCATACTATATCTACAATGTTTACAGACAGCTGTTATCAGTGACTCTATGTCCCTCATGAATATAAGTGTGTGTCTATGTGTGTGTGTGTGTGTGTGTGTGTGTGTGTGTGTGTGTGTTTGTGAATCTGATGAGGTATAATTTACAGTCATTAGCTGATCCTTCAGTTCTGTTCCCACCAGCAGGACAAGGGGTTGTTTTCAAAGTGGAGCACGTCAGTTCTCTGAAGTGTCTCACTGATGGAAGCGAGAGGATGATGTTGTCTGGAAAGGAATGAATGAGACTGATCTTCTGCCAGGGAATTTCTTCTGCGGATACATCCAGAAGAGCTTTTTGGCCAGCCTGTAACTTTTCCTAAAGCACGTCAAACATCACATACCTGATAATCATTTTGTGAAGCCTCTTCAATATAGAAGCGTTCATGAGATCATCGGTCAGGATTACAAGATAATGATTATTATAAATGTGCATTTTTTTGTATATTATTAACGCTCTATCTATCTGACAGTAGTATACTTGCAGTATCAGCATGTACATTAATGTTTGAAGGAGATGTCAGCTTCCAGCCAAGTCTTTATGTCTTGAGCCAATCGCTATTGTCATGAGCGCCAATGCCAACAGTAGAAAAGCCTATTAGTGTTTCCCTAAAGCAACCACAGAATGCACACTGGACGGCTCTGATGGATGGCATGTCATAATGGAATGAGGACTGAATGAAGGCTTATTTATGTACAAAGCCTGCAGACTCAATGAAATGCATTCCAAGGACAGAAAACATCTCATTTCAATTACGAATCTCGGTTAAGTGAAGAATTCCCACTGTGTAAATCAGTGCTGCGCTCATGTTAATCACTTGACCCGCTCTGCTGTGGGGAAATGCACTAAAAATGTGTATTATTTGACAATAAAAGATAATGGCGTGTTTCACTTGAAGTAATAAATTACGTTTGAGTGAAAGTTTGTGTAAAGACAAAAGAAGAAATTGTTTGTTGAAGAATTGTTTGATGAGCATGTCAAATTATTAGGCTGCAGATATATATATATATATATATATATATATATATATATATATATATATATATATATATATATATATATATATATATATATTCTCCTTATATTCAACTTCCTTATATATATATATATATATATATATATATATATATATATATATATATATATATATATATATATATATATATATATATATATATATATATATATATATATAAAATAAGGAAGTTGAATGTAAGGTTTGAGTGAAAATTAAAACATAGAAATATATGGATGGTTCAAGATGAATGGGTGGATAAGGGGATTGAATGAATGGATGGAGAAATGAATAAATGAGTGAATGGCTTAAGGAATGTATTGATGTATGGATAAATGCATGAATGGATGGATGTTACAATGATATTATAATAAACTTGTAAGAAGATGCAGGATTGATTGATTAAAGGATGGATGGATGGATGGATGGATGGATAAAAGTGGTGGATAACCTGGATGACCTGACAGACAGTTAGGTAGGTGGGTAGGTGGATGTATGGATGTATGGATAAGTATATATATAAAAAGGTGGATGGATGGATAAAGGAATGGATGAATGAGTAAATTAATAAATGGATGGATAGATGGATCCATGAATGGATGGATGAATAAAAAAATGGTGGTTAAATGAATGGATAAGGGCATGGATGACCTTGAGATAGATAGATATAGACAGACAGATATAGAGATGATGGATGGATGGATGGATGGATGGATGGATGGATGGATGGACAAAGGAATGGATGGTCATTAAAAAGGAATGGATGGATGGATAGATAAATGAATGAAAGCATGAGTAAATTAATAAAAGGATGGATGGATAGGTAATCAATAAAATGATGGATGGATAGAAGGATGGATGAATGAATGAATGAATGAATGATAAGTAAATTTATAAAGCGATGGATGGATAAGTAATCAATAAAAGGATGGATGGATAGAAGTATGGATGAATGAATGAATGAATGATAAGTAAATTTATAAAGCGATGGATAAGTAATCAATAAAATGATGGATGGATAGAAGGGTGGGTGGATGGTACATGGATAAGTAAATTAATAAAGGGGTGGATAAAGGATAGATGAATAAAGGAATGGATGGATGAGTAAATTAATAAAAGTATGGTTGGATAGATAAGTAAATTAATAAAGGGATGGATGGATAAGTAAAAGAATAAAGGAACGCATGTGTGTATGAATTTATTAATTGATGGATGCAAAAGAAATGGACAGACAAATGGATCAATTGACAGGCTGATGGATGATGAAGGAACAAACCGAAAACCAGGAGGATTCATTTTTGTTTTGATTGCAGTTTAGTAAATTCCACTTTCTCTAATTCCAGTTCCGATTCCAGTTCAACATCATGCAGTGTCAGTCCAACTCAATTCACACTCATTCTTCAAATCAGAACACAAATATAAGCTCAAAAGCATGATTTCCACATGCCCTCAGTGATATTTGTATTTAATTTCAACACAGTTCATGCAAATGACAGAATAACTGGCGGGGGAAACACTGTTTATTTTTCTGCAAGATGAAGTTGTTTGAAATCCGATATGTTGCTGGATTACATCTTCCAGCTCTGGCAGTCCTATAAAAGAGCTTGTCTTCGAAAATAATTAACCACACGGAATATTTCAATGAAAGTTTAGTTCATGTCACTTGTTTGAAGAAATCTGCATTGTATCTCTTGCTCCTGTCAGTTGTGTCAGATGTATGGTCAGATTGAATGACGCCATAAAAGTGCAGTTGGATTTTTTTGAGAGCGAGAGAGCTTGATTGTTTTGCAGTGTAAAGACTGAGAGGAGGACAGTGGCGTTGTGGACGAGCTCGTGCCAGCCGTTCATTTGCATGCAGAAACACCCCTTCATTATCCTAAATGGCAACCGAACAATTTGTCTTGGCCTCCATTATTTCCTGAATAGCTCTTGACTTGCCTTATTCAGTAATGTGTATGTAACCCAATTGTGGGCTGCGTTTAACAAAAGCATGTGTGCTTTCCAAGTGCGGGTCCTGCATTACACATGAAGATTTCCTCTGGGTTACATGGAAATGTGTCCATTAGTCTTTTCCCGGCGTAGGTGAAAACCCTGTCAGACTGTCAATGCTGGATGAACGTTTTAAAAGGTTCTGGTCATTCACTATGCCTTCATGTCCTATAAAGGCATTTATTTCTTAGGTAGAGCACAGATACTTTGAAGAATGATTTATATATTTTTTTAAATTCAAAGTTACGCATCATATTTGGTACATCAAAAACCCTAAGAAATCACTCAGTGGAAAGGAATGAATGTATGAATCTACAGTATAAATACAGAATACAATACTGAATACAGAAGTTATATTTTTTTTTAATGTGTAAAATATAATTTTATTTCAAAATACAATTTTAATTCATTCATCAGTATTGTATTCAGTGAACAAAAACTGTACCAATACAACACTATATATATATATATGAGCAATATCACACAGGTAGCAGTGCGATATGGCTGTATATCGGCACTGGTGGGAGGCGTGCCTTAGTGCCCCCACCAGTGCCGATATACAGCCATATCGCACTGCTACTCGTGTGATATTGTGTTTATACAACAATTTGACGGCATAATTGTGTATATAAAAACAAAATCAAACATGGAGAGTTTCAAAAACCCTTTTGTATGAGGAACTACTTATATATATATATATATATATATATATATATATATATATATATATATATATATATATATATATATATATATATACATATTTATATTTTTATATATATATATATATATATATATATATATATATATATATATATATATATATATATATATATATATATATGATAACCTTATCATTACATATAAAATGAAACTTCTAAACCTAATTATAGGAGCCTAGAAAATGCTCGCTTACAAGAATAGAGGTCTGATGGATTTAGAGGGTTTTGCATCTGAACTCTTCATATATATATACAGATTTTTTCGTGCAATTTGACATGCTTTTTTCCTACAGCGCATTGTGTTTTGCGTCCTGATTAGTGCATTGTGTTTTACATCCTGACTGGCTAGACCATTGTCAATCAATCTCCTCCACGCCATGTCTCCCTTACAGTACAGGAGACTTGCCAAATTTACGGAAATCTTCAATCGCTAGCAGTGTGACTCTGAAGTGCTTTACTGTATGTTTGCAAGTTTTCTCCTCACAATGTCAATGAAACATCCTACACCGTCAAAGGCACTTGCGGTAGCACCCAAAAGACAGAGAAAGAGGCTAAACATCGCACAAAAAGCTCAACTTCTGCACATGCCAAAGGAAGGTGGAAGTTATGCGGCTGTAGGGCACCATAACGGAATAAATAAATGAAGATCAAATGGTTTTGATCTTTGGTTTCATTCTGGATCATTCTGTAATACTGCACTCATTTTTCTACGAAGGTTAAACTTTAAGAGTGTTTAAACAAGAGAGAAAAGTGTGAAAAATGTTAATGCCTGTCTGAAAAGAGTGCATAAAGTGTGCAGTGAGCGGTAAAAACATCTATAAAAATTGTAAAAAATAAAGCTGACTACTTAGCGGAGTATTCCGGGTTATTTTTAGACGGTCACTTGAATAACGAGGAACCACTGTATATACCAGTGGTCACCAAACTTGTTCATGGAGGGCCGGTGTCCTGCAGATTTTGGCTCCAACCCTAATCAAACACACCTTAACAAGCGAATCAAGGTCTTACCAGGTATACTTGAAACATCCAGGCAGGTGTGTTGAGGCAAGATGGAGCTAAACCTTGCAGGGACACCGGCCCTCCAGGACCAGGATTGGTGACCCCTGGTATTTACGATCACATTTTAAAATTAATTCATAGTTTATAAATGAAATAAAATAGCTTTTTAATTAGATTTTACTTTTGTAAGGATTATATTTAATCATTTTTTTTATCTGTAGCAGTCAACATTTTATCAATGGAGTGAAGACACTCTCAGTTATTGAGTCAAAGTTTTGAAATACCACAGTGAAATGCACAATTTGTCCATTACAGTCACATAAAAGAACAAAAACAATGGGCTCCACAACAACCCCTCTGACTTTCCGTGGATGTACGCAAGGATCTGCTTACAACTGAAGTCATATTGTGCGTCATTGTGTTGAAAAAAAGATGTTTGTGGCTGTATGAACACAGAGGCTCATGCCCACAGCTGGGTCTCTTCACTAGCAGTGATTCATTGCAACGGCACATTACATTAACACCGCTTTTTACAACAAACACTCGCTGTCCAAGAGAAGTACAATGAAGAGAATTTGCGTATTTGTGCAATCATCCACCCTCATCGCTCTGTCACAAAAGCCTTTTGCACGCCGGCTCTGTCCTGGTAATGTGTGATGTAAGCTCTTCATGCTCATAAACAGTCATGTATTATTATATTTTTGCTGAAGGTGAAACACACCAGGGCAAAAACAATTTTTATTTACAAAATCTCAATTGTGAGATTTTGTTGCTACTTTAAAGGAGACATATTATGCCCCTTTTTACAAGATTTAAAGTAAGTGTCTGATGTCCCTGGAGTGTGTGTGTGAAGATTCAGCTCAAAATAGCCCACAAATAATGTTTTATAAGTCTTTGAAACTGCTCCTTTTAGGCTTTGATCCTAATTGTGCCATTATGGTGACTGTAGCTTTAAATTCAAATGAGATTCAAATGCCTGTGTGTCAGCATAGTGGCAGTTTCAAAAACAAGCCTAACGTCATATGCTAATGAGGAAGAGATTGTCACTAATGGGCGGGGCTTTCCCCCTCTGATGACATGAACAAATGGAGAATGCCAGTCAAAGTGTTTTTTGCAGACTGTTTTAATGAAGTGTGATTTAAAAAAAAATTAAAATTAAAAAAATTTTACCATTAGAAGCTGGTCAAATTCACAGACTGTTGCCACAAAACTGTGTTTAAACCACTTATGAAAGTGCTTTTTTTTTTTTGCATAATTAATAGATTTTTTGAGTCCAATGTAAAGAAACCATCCAAAATCATCTCAATCTCATGAGAAATGTAATTATTTTATTTAGTGTCCGAAAAGTGTCTAATTCTTACAATTTCGTTCATATAAATACATCCAGCTTTTAAAAATGAGGCGTGTCCCTAACTCCGCCTCTTAAGCCAACCATCATTGGCGGGCAGGATTAGATTTGAATGACAAAATGAGTGCTTTGCACACACCTGGAAACCCAAACTCAGTGTTGTGTGTCAATCGGTTGCTTGTGCTGGTGAGTCGTAACTGCTGTGACACACATAAACCATAGATAATACCACGTGATTGAGTAGTGCTTTAGATATGCTGAAAGTCATAATCGTCATAAACGTAAATTTATTTACGACTGAAGCATTCCTTTTTTAATTGCATTATTAAGGTGTAGTACAGACCTATAACACCGCAAACAAATTATTACCATCAGGTAGGACTGTAAAGGACACACAGTGAACAACTTACTTCATACTCGCAGCCAGCATCTCACAGGGTTTGTCACAGGGGCGTGAATGAAATGCTGCTAAATGAAAGTGATACTACTTAAAACATTTTTAATGAAATACCAAAAATGAAATATTAATTTTGAAGTTAAATTTGTGGAAAGGAGTTGGATTTCTCATGCGAAATTGTACAGGAGAGTAGCCAGTCAGTAAAAAATACATTGAAAGACATCGCACCTGACTTTGTGGAGTGTTCAGATTTTTGTGCTTGAAATATATATATATATATATAAACAATATTTGCCATTTTAAATGTCATCAACTAACTGGAGAGCTTTTGGTGGTAGCTATTAGTGATTTTTTTTTTACCCCATTCACCTCCAGTGTCCTGTCTTAAACACAAACACCGTGCATAATAAAGCAAATCGAATTAAGCGCTACATGCAGAACACCCCATATAAATGGATTTTAGCACAGATCGTCAGGTTTCATTGGAAAGAGGATTACAGTTGCTGTTCTCTCTCTCTCTCTTATTTAGCCTGATATATTTTGGCAGCACTTCTGCTCCGTATTAAATATGACTCCTCAGCCTGGCTGTAACGTGAGCGCCGGTGGTTAGTTTTTATTCATTTCACAAGCGTGTAAATGTTTAATAGAGATGCAGGCTGGACTGCAGTGTCACTGTGACAGTTTTCTCAAGCTGAAGAGCTCAGTGCCTGACAACAGGGATATACAAGAGCAAATATATCATATAAAGTGATGGTCATATTTATATAAGCTTTTTCGTAAAAAAGGATCGTTGTTGTTGTTATTCTGTGGGTCTGGGTATACAAATAGTTTAAACTAGGAGTTCTTCAGGGTGCTCTGTTGGCACATGCTTAATTTGCAGCGGTTTCTAAAAATATCAATAAAATGTCAAATAGCACATAAAGAGTTTGTAGAATTTATTTCATTTTATTATTATTTTAATTAAATTTTATTTTGGCAGTTCATTCCACTGTGGTGACCCCTGATAGTGAAGGAGAGTAGCCTAAGGAAAGTGAGTAAATATTATTATTAATTTAAAGATTTATTTTCAAATAATTTAAAATGTATGTATATGTTTTGATTAGAATAGAAAGTAATTCTAAATTATTTTGTTTGTTAAAAAAAAAAAAAGTACAAATTCTGTATAAACCAACTAATCTGACTTTTGTTTTTACACATTTAATTGAAATTAGATTTGTAAAAGTGTAAAATAAAATAACTTTCATCAGTTACTTTTAAAACATATTAGGGCTGCACAATATTGGAAAAAAACTGACATTGCAATATTGTATTTTTCTGCCATACATATTGCGATATTGAGTATAATTTTAACATATTAAATGAATAGCTTTATTTGAAAAGAACGATTTTTTTATTTTTCATTTTAAGACAATTTTTGTATGATTTTGTAGTGGAGTGCATATGCATAAAATGTAATAAACCAAATCACAAGCAATGATAAATACAGTAAAGCAAAGTTACAAATGAAATAAATGCATTATGGTTTTTATGGTGGTCGAACAGTATTCAGGCACACAAATGAAATCATTTGATGTAATAATTTCATTGCATATATACTGCACATTAATACAATTAATTTTACAATTACTGAAAAGAAATCCACACATTAGTTCAGAGATTATTGGTAAACTTTTTGACTTATCTCCAGCTATTTATCTTCTAAATTGTAAAACTGCTCTACGCCCTAGTCATGGACTAGAATCCGTTACACTTTTATTCATTCTGTATGTAGCAACAAAATGTATTCTTTTGTTGTGGTCCTCTCCTAACATTCCTTCGGTCAATATGTGGATAAATCAGATTGCCATTTTCTTACCCTTAGAAAAACTTGCGAGAGAAATCTGATGATCTGAAATCCTTTATGGGAGTTTTTGGAGATTGTATCTTGTAAAACTATTTTTATTTAATTTTTTTTTTATCTATTTTTAATTACTTATTGTTTGTTCATTCATTTCACAAAAGATTTGATTTACTAGCTGATGGATGATTGTATAATAGATGGCTATATTATTGTGAATGATGACATGAGTCACCTATACCGCTGTTCTGGTATTGTAAATCTTTAAATAAATGTTTAAAAAAATAGATAAACAATTATGTCATATCAGCAGCATAAAATCTATATTTTATATGTAATATTTATATTTCTTTTTCTTTTGTGAAAGGTAGTGCTTATTAATAAACATTAAATGATTTTAAATTCAGTTTTATTTAACTTGAATTGCAGGCACTTGCATATGCAAACTCATGTTTATGATAATATACACAGGCACACAGTACCAGAAAACAACTTTTTAGTTTGGTTTGGGCATGGCATCACTTCACAGTTTTAAAGTTTACTTTAAACAGCTCATTTTAAAGCTTATTTTGTGGATTTTTAAACTCCATTGGCTTTGCAAGCCAACTCTCAATTTGCTGAATGCGAGACTTAATGAAGCCCACTTACCATTTCCAAACAAGCCGTGTGTATTGCTCCCAATACAGTAATTGACCCCCCGTAGCATTTGATTTGGCTACACTTTAATATCAGCAGCCATGCAAAGAAGCTAATGTTCCTTCTGTGTCCTTCTTAACCCCAATTCACCTTGACTGGGGGCTGCAGGGGGGGGGATTTTCAGCCGGCTTAAACCTCCTGATTGGGTTACACAGATGGAATAATGAGCGCTTTTTCTGTTGTCTCAGCCGATCTGGAGTTAAGCTGTGCGGACCGGGCCATTCACTGACGCCACACAACATTTACATATACATGAGATTTAAAAAGACCTTTTGCCTCCTGGATTAGTTCAGCTTCCTCACAAACTCCACTAGGCCTTTCCACATCACTGGCGCTTTTTTAGGAGCACTCCATCGCACAATAAACTCCTGTGATCCGGAGCGGAGACCTGCACATTCATTCAGAGCCGATTCAGTATCTGTCCTCAAACTAGAGTTGTTTGTTCAAACCTAAATACACTTCAGTGACACTTTAATGTTTTGGGGAGACTATTAAAGGAAGTAATTGGACTGTGATTCATCTTAGTACATATTATGTGTGTGGATGTGTGTTTAGTGAGTCAGTACTTAAATATATTTTGTGAAATATTGACATAGGATATTGATTTCTGCTTGGTAGCAATAGTGTTTTCAAGATGCAGATAGATGTTCTATGTTTTTCGCTAAAAAGATTTGAACAAAAAAGTGACATTTTCAAGAATCTGAATACTTGTAACTCTTTATGTATTGATTTACTAAAATTAACTTGCCCATAAGGATTTTTCAGTAATCAAACTACAGTGGTTACAATGAATGCTTCTTCATAAACAACAAGGTATAAAAAAACAGGTCATTAAAAATCATTTGTGAGTCAGACAACATTGATTTTGCTGAGTGTACTTGGCTAACTAAAAAAAGAACCTGCTAGTAAGAATCATTAATATGTGACTCAACTACACTTGTGGGCTGTGTGGTTTTGTGTTTTCATTAAATAACCCATTCATTTGTTTACGCTGATTATTTTCTGCGCATCGATGGATTTGCTCTTCAGTGTTTGGACACTCAGCAGTGAATATTAAACCACACTGAACTGAACTAAACTGAACTAATCCTAAACTGAACTGACGCTGTTTCAGTTCACTTTAATCTTCCATGTGAAGCTGCTTTGACACAATGTACATTGTAATAGCGCTATAGAAATAAAGATTAATAGAATTTAATTGAATTATTTTCATAATTTTTGATTTGCCGGTTCAGGAGGATCGCTCACTGGTTAAACTCAATGTGTTTTAGGTAACATGCCACATTGTTTTGTTTTGATTTATTAACAACATAAGTTATGCTGATGATTCACCAGCAGTGGCACACATACTGTGCATCAAAACTATTCAGTATCATGGTCTGATATCTTCTGATAGCTTTAATGGTATTTAATTTTAAAATTAATGACAAATTTCAAGACAACAAATATTTATTATGTTTCTTTAACGTACTTTAATAAGTTAATCAGAATCCAACATTTTTTTAGTTATACAAACTTTTACTTAATATTTTAGTCAGTTTGATAAAAGTAAGATGAGATGATTTGAAAAGTTAATTTGATTTATTTAAAAAATTCAAGGCAGCACTAGTCTTTTTACAGTGTACTACAGCCTTACTGAAGTATCAGCATACTTCAATGTAAGGGTTTCCTCTTTGATTTCTGTATTTGTTACCCTACACACCAAAGAAGGTACAAACCCTTGTCACTGGGGCAGTATCTTTTTATGGAACAGAATTGTACCTTAAAACTTAAAAAAAATAATTTGAACCATTGCAGCTTGTACCTTCAAGGACATGATTTGTACCATGGGAAAACAAAATGTACCTTTGATTTTTATAACCTGCTGTTACAATATTGTGCCTTCATCAAAAGTACAAATCTGATCCATAAATGTATCAACACAGTGACAAAACACTTTGTACCACAACAGTGTCAAAAATGCTTACCAATCATTTATTTAAAATGCCTTAAATGTTTAGTTTATGATACCTATAGTTGTATGTTTTAACAGTAGTTTTGTGTTTTTTGTATCATAGAACTTAATAATTCATGTTTCTAAGTTTCTTTAAACTTGTTTTTAAATGATTATTCTTGTTTAAATATGAAAATTAATCATGAAATCACTTTGCCTTTCCAGTCATATTTATTTTCATAGGTATTGTAAAAAAAGGAGTTGTTCATCACTTTTGTACCTTTTATATGCAAACAATTGTGTACCTTCATTTCAGTTGTACCATAAAAGGCTTTTACAAAGGTACAAAACAAGTCATTTACAAAATTATTTGTACCACCGTGTACCTTTTTTTTCTGAGAGTGTAGACCAGAAAACCTGTATTAGAACAATATTTGGCTGGGATACAACTGAAAACATCTGAAAATCTGGAATTATGAGGGTCAAAAAAAAAATCTAAATGCTGAGAAAGTTGCATTTAAAGTAATCTAAATGAAAAATTCTGTTTACTGTAGGAAATTTACAAAAAATCTTCATGAAACACGATTTTTATTTATTATTCGAATGATTTTTGGCTTTTTGGTCCATTTATGTATTTTTAAATACAACTTTGCTTGGGCTGCACGATATTGAAAAAATCCGATATTGTGATATTTTATTTTTTATGAATACAGTTTCACAAGCTAGCTTGAATAGCTCTATTTGACTGTTTTGTGCATGGGAGTCTAACAGTATTCAGGTACAGAAATTGACTAATTACAATGCAAAAATAGCTTGTCTCGTTTCTAGTTCAAATGTCTAAAAAAATTCTTAGATCAAATAAAATATTCTTATGTTTTAAACTTTTAAGGAAATAGGGCAAAATGAAAGAGTTTTATTTCTTAAAACAAGCGAAATTATCTTCCAGTGGGGTAAACAAAATAATCTTGTTTTCGGTTTGAAATGTAGATATTTAAGACTCTAAGATTCTAAGTATCTCTTTTTTGTTGTGTAAATCAGATAAATACAGTAATTAAATACAGTTCTGTAGCTCATGGTCAACTATAATCCAGACTCAGCATTGCATATCTTGTGATGTGACTATTGCGGATGTGGACATTGCGATATGAATGCTGAAACAATACACTGTGCAGCCCTAACCCATGCAACATACTGGTGACTTGGTGGTCCAGGGTCCACTTTAATATTTTACTTCTTTTATTATGCATATTTTACTTCTTGGTTAACTGACAACTCTAAAAAAAATCCACATTGAATGAGATCCAGGTGCACAGTCTTTCCATCCTCACTCATTTGAACATGAGATTCTCCCACGCCAAACTACACAGCCGTATTTCTCCACCTCATCCTGCTGTCTGCCACTCACATGACATCACCTGTAAGGCAAGTCCAGACACTGTCAGACTTTATGATTCAGATGAATTTTTTTCTTTCTGTTCTGCTCTGTAAATCACTGGTGAAATTCGAAGACCCTGCTGATGCGCCGCCGGAACGGATGCATCTGTGGCGAGCACGCTGCGGGATGCTTCCTCCACAGTGATAGACGGGAAGAAATTATTGATGAAAAAACGAAACGAACCCAGTTTCTGCTCATTCACTGATGTTTTTATGAGGGCGCCATTGCACCCATACATCACAATGCGGTTTATTTTATCAAACTTTTTTACTTCAGAAGTTTTCACGAGGGGAAGGGTGTCAAAGTGGGGGCTTGCAGAGGGTGGAACGGTAGATTATGAAACTTCCGTCGCCCCTATGACAAGGACTGTGACCTCTTTTGTCAAATGAAGACTGACCTCTAACCTTTGCACCTCCGATGAAATGAAGGAAATACCCCTTTTCCTAAGTGGAAGTGGACAGGAGGTACTAAAGGAACCAAACACACCCTTATGTTCTGAGGAAAAGCGGCAAATTCTGTTCAGCTTCTGTGTGCTGTGTTTATTGTTTGCTGTTAATCGTCTCCCCTTCAGGTCATTCGGGATTACATGTGAGGGACGTTTTTCTCAGTACATTCAATTATTATTTTTTTAGATTAAAGAGTGGTCCTTCACATTTTAGGTATTCAAGTCAACATTTAGCACTATTATAATTTTAAAAAGTTGCATTTTGAGGGTTAAAATGAATAACAATGGTTCCTGATGAGACGCTGAGGACTTGTGAAATGAAGCAATGCAAAAACGTGAACACTATTTGACTTCCTCTGTGAAATGATTCTATTGGACAACCACTGTAGTTTCTAGTTCAGATTTACCAGTTAACTTAAATACAACTCACCTTTTTATATCAACCACGATAAACCATGATAATTAAACAATTCCAGCGCTTGAGTCAGTTGTTGTATGGAGTGGACGAGTTTGCAAACTCAACAGTATAGTTTCATATACAGTACAGATGTAAATTGGATGTCATCCAGTGGCAGTTTTGATTGTTTAACTTTGAGATCAGTGCTGGCTTGAGCAGCTAATAGTTTCTGAAGTGTTTGGCTGATTTAGTAAACTGGTTTGACCAATTGTCTGAAAAGAATCAGTTCAAAAGAATGATTCATTTGTGAAGTTAAGTTACTCCGAGCTGTTCCCTGAAGTTGTGGATTATAAGTAATTACGTTGTACTTTTCATAGTTATAAATTATGGCTGCATCATATCGGAAAAATCTGACACTGCGATATTTTGTTTTGCCCTGATATACTGTATATTGTGATATGAATATAATTTCAATAGATGATTTGAATAGCTCTATGTGGAACGATTTCATTCATTTGACTGGTGACAATTAAGTCTTTGTCTATGCAGTGCATCTGCATCGATTATAATAAATTACAAGACAATTAAACATAAAATATGCTGTGTGGGATGTGCTTTATGGTTGTCTGGGGAATCTAACCGTATTCAAGTACAGCGAATTAACAGTCAAATGTAAAATACCACGGTCATCATTGTAAATTAAAAATATATTACCTTTTTTCTTTTTATCTGTAATAAATAATCTAATCCCGCAATGTGACTATTGTGGAAACACACATTGCAATAAAGATGCTCAAATGACATATTGTTCAGCTCTAGTATAAGTAATGTACAGTTGAAGTCAGAGTTATTAGCCCCCCTTGAATTAAATATTTTCCAAATGATGTTTAACAGAGCAAGGAAATTTTCACAGGATGTCTGAAAATGTTTTTTTTCTCCTGGAGAAAGTCTTATTTGTTTTATTTCAGCTAGATTAAAAGCAGTTGTTAATTTTTTAAGAACCATTTTAATGTCAAAATTATTAGCCCCTTTAAGCAATTTTTTTTTCTCGATAGTCTACAGAAAAAAACATCATTATACAATAACTTGTCTAATTACCCTAACCTGCCTTGTTAACTTGATAAACCTAGTTAGGCCTTTAAATGTCACTTTAAGCTGTATAGAAGTGTCTAGAAAAATATCTAGTAAAATATTATTTACTGTCATCATGGCAAAGAAAAAAAAATCAGTTATTAGAAATGAGTTATTAAAACTATTATGTTTAGAAATGTATTGAAATCAAATCTTCTCTCTGTTAAACAGAAATTGGGTAAAAAAATAAAAATAAACAGGGGGGCTTATAATTCTAACTTCATAGATGTTAATATCTTTTATGATCTATAAATAATGTTGAGTTACTTGCACCGATTGTTTTGCTTCATATAGACTTCAGTGCATCATCAGGGCCAGCAGGCATTCGTTTAATTGTGCCTGTATATCTATTTGTATACTCTGGAATTATATAAATCACCAAGGACCACAGTTTCAGATAAAACATTCTGCTAAAGATAAAAGACGCCTACTGTATGTCTTGGATGGCCTGAGCTTGAGTAAATTAGCACATTTTCAGTTTTGGGTGAACTTTCCTTTTAATATCTTACAAGTTTTGTATAAAAAAGATTCTTTGCGTTTCTGCATTTATTGTAGAGCAGTGGCAAAGTCTCTTTCTTTAACCCACCACATCATCAGCGGTCACTCCCTCATCACCTCCTGTCTGCGCTACAAGTGTAACACCTCTCTATTACATCAAGTAATGGAGGACATGTTTCAGGGGGCTTTTGCTGTTCCAGCAGGAATCTCTGGTAAAGTGATTACGCTTTGAGATCGCTCTCCTTCTGGAGTGTGATGAAGCCCCCGGGTTGCTTGCAATACTCTCTTGAGAGAGAAAGAGGCCTGTTTTTGGCACCGTCTGCTGTTTCCACATTACCATGCAAATTCTGTGTGTCATCCCATGATGTGCTGACTGATTCAAGAATGAATTCTGTTTATTGTTGCCATCTATCTATCTATCTATCTATCTATCTATCTATCTATCTATCTATCTATCTATCTATCTATCTATCTATCTATCTATCTATCTATCTATCTATCTATCTATCTATCTATCTATCTATCTATCTATATCTATCTATCTATCTATCTATCTATCTATCTATCTATCTATCTATCTATCTATCTATCTATCTATCTGTCTGTCTGTCTGTCTGTCTGTCTGTCTGTCTGTCTGTCTGTCTGTCTGTCTGTCTGTCTGTCTGTCTGTCTGTCTGTCTGTCTGTCTGTCTGTCTGTCTGTCTGTCTGTCTGTCTGTCTGTCTGATATCTATCTATCTGCCTGTCTGTCTGTCTGTCTGTCCGTCCGTCTGTCTGTCTGAATGAATATGAATAAGAATAATGTCATAATAAATCCATGTAGCTGCACTCTAAGAAATCCTGGGTTATTTAAACCCAACCATTGGGTTACAGTTGGTCCTGTTAATTTAATTAAAATGGGTTAGTCCCTATTACACCCAAAATTGGGTTAAAATAACCCAGCATTTCTTAGAGTGTAGTCTTGATCAACTTATGCAATAACTCAATCATAATCATTGAAGCTGTAAATTAGTATGTGGTAACTAATCTAAACGCCTCTGATCGGTTGCTGCATTCATACTGTAAACTCAACAGAAATGTATTGGATTGGTTGTAATCACACTAATCATCTGTCTGTCTGGATCTATCAATATCTATATGTCGAAATGTTTTACTAGTGTTGTGTAGATGTGATTTGTGTTTTTTTTTACTACTCTCTCTCTCTCTCTCTCTCTCCCTCTCTCTCTCTCTCTCTTTCTCTCTCTCTCTCTCTCTCTCTCTCTCTCTCTCTCTCTCATTTGTTGATTGAGCAGACCAAGACGTCTGAGCTGTCATCACAACGAGTGGAGGATGTGGGCAGACTGGAGACTCACTTCTTATGCCACACACAACAAACATTACACCTCTCCTCACTCTCTTTTTCCATCCTCTCCTCCACATCATTCCCCATCTCACCAAACCCAAACTCCTTCAGGAATAACTGGAGAGATTTCTGCTGACTTACTGTACATGATTCAGAGAGATGTCACTGCAGTGTGTTACTCAGACAGGAAGTGTGACCTCTCAAACAGGAAGTTCCTTCTGGTGGGGCTGAACCTTGAACATGGTTGAACATGCAGTTTTCGTAATAGTCATGACAATGACCTCCAAATGTCACAGTACAGGAAGGGAAAGGCTAGTTGATTGTGAGAGTAAAGGTTTAATTTACTGTAAAGAGGTTTAAGAGGTGTTTGCACTTAAATGCATATTTAATACATACACACTGGTTGTATTACACTGTAAATAAAAAACGCTGCCTTAAATTGACTAAAATATTAAGCTAAACTTTGTATAATTTAAAAAAGTAGTTGAAACCTGATTAACTTATTAAAATAACCTAAAGCAGCAACATAAAAATGTTTGCTGTATTGACTTTTTGTCTTTAAATATTTTACAATATAGAAGTTATGGATATTTGGAAATATCCTTAATTATCATAAACATGTAAAATTTTTAAGGATATTAAAGTATTTCACCTAAAAAAAACCCATTTATTAGATAATATCAATATCTTTTGTGTGTATTTCCATTTTATTATTTTGAATCCAGAGATGGCTACTATTTTTGATCATTAATTAATTGCTTTGTGTGTCTGTTGATATCAGTTTATTTATTTTTATTTATTGATGTATTTTTGTATTTTTGATGTCTAGCTTGATGTAATTTCTTATACATATAAACATATTCATTTATGTGCTTGAGTCAGTTGTTGTATGGAGTGCTGAACGAGTTTGCAAACTCAACATTATAGTTTCGTATACAGTACTTGTATTGGCTCATTTCAGATGTCATCCAGTGGCAGTTTTGATTGTGTAACTTTGAGATCAGTGCTGGCTTGAGCAACTTGTAGTTTCTAAAGTGTTCATCTGATTTAGTAAACTGGTTTGACCAGTTGTCTAAAAAGAATCAGTTCAAAAGAATAATTCATTTGTGAAGTTAAGTCACTCTGTTACCTGAAGTTGTGGATGACAAGTAATAATGTTACTTGTAATTTTGCTAATTGTAAATTAGGGCTGCATAATATTAGAGAAATCTGACATTGCGATATCTTGTTTTGCCACTATATACTGTATATTGTGATATGAATATAATTTCAATGGATGATAGCTTTATTTGGAAAGATTTCATTCATTTGGCTGGTGATGATTAAGTTTTTGTCTATGCTATTACTACTAGTTTTGATCATTAACTTAATTGCTTTGTGTGTCAGTCGATATCAGTTCATTTATTTTTAAACATATTTTTTTTTATCTAATACTGTGCATATAAACTTAGACTTTTTTTGTATGTGATGATCCAAGTTACAACTAAAGACCATTCTCAAATAAATTAACTTTTTTTCATTTGTATTTAAAATTGCCATAAAAAATACTATATTATATCTAAGCCCCTTTAAGTCAAGTCATTTCACTCGGCAGCCATTTTTGAAATGGCTTTCAGGCAGTATGCTCAGGCATTCTGTTTGGATGGGGAAACATCAAATTTTCCAAAATTGCTTGCCAGGCTTATGATTAAATTTCATATTAAGAATCACCAATAAAATTAAACAACAACCGTCTCTTTAGTTTAAATTCTAAGAGTTTGAGTCACACAATATCTACAGAAACACCTGTCTGAGCCGCATACCTGAAGAATCGTCAGTCTATTATGATCAATGATTGGCTCCTGTAGTAGAAGGCAGAGCTTTCTTCGCCATATTGACTGTTATGAGTGACTATACAAGTGACTACACAAGTGTCATGTCTTGTCTATTCTCTACACTGAAAAAAGTCTTGCATGCAGAACTGTTGCAAACAATTTGTTTGTGTTTAATTTAAACAAACAAATTAAGTTTAGTAATGTTCAACTTAATTTGTTTGTTTAAATTCAGCCCAAATAAATTGTTTACAACCTCTTAACATAAAGAAATTGAGTAAATCCAAGGAATCATCTTTGAATATTTTTTTTCAGTGTAGTTTTTGATTTTAGTTAAGTCATCAAACATTGTTCATATCATCTTCAGTAACTCCTCAAAATAACAAAACAGTGAACAGTGTGACCCCTCCATAATACTAGTTCATGCATGTATACACATGCCAGCAGTGTAAACATTTTCCTATAGGCTTAATCATAACTGACAGACAACTAATTGTTTACATTTGTTACTTCTACAGTAGATTGCACAAATCAATCCATGCAACAGATGTCAAAGACCCATTACTTTCGCACTAATGGTTACAGGAGCACATCCCCAAACACACATGCTGTACTTATTAGTACGTATGTATTAGTCTCTCTGACTGACAGGATCCATTCGCTGTGTGAAGAGGCTGCTCCTCTGTGGATCTCATGTTTCGGCGGCTATATTTACCACTTTGCCACTGACAGGCTTCTGGAAACTAGTTGTCAATGAGCTATCTCCTTTTAGCGCACGACGAGTTGCAATTCATTAAGACATAATTAGTCAAAGTGTCCTGACAAATCCACTCTGAATAGTTGCTGGACTGAAGAGCAACGGCCAGAGGAAAAGTGTGACATAAAGTTGGGAATGAAATGAAAGTTGGGGATATCTATTCTTTATCCTGTTTGAAAAATATAAGGTTTGAACTTATTTTGGTCATTTTACAATTGCTTTTGTTTGTTTTAGTGTAAGAAAAAATGGTGAGGATGTACTCAAAAAAGGAAGTTTGCTGCTCATTCAATCTACTTATTTAAAATGAACTGACACAACCTAATTCTTGGGTTTAGTGGGGTTAATTGTTTTATGTTAAATCCACTAAGGTTTGTAAAAACTAATAAGTTAAAGTAATTCCTTCATGTTTCCCCAACACAACAGCATGAATAAACATCTTCATTTCATCTCAATGCAAATCAATAACCTGTCTGAATGATTTATACACCAATTTAATGATTCAAAAACCTAAAAATTCTTTATAAATAGGTTTCTTTATGCTTTGTCTAATGAAATTATAGATATATAATTAATATTTTTTTTCTGATCAACCTATTATCATTCTGCTGTGGTGACTTCAGATTAATAAAGGGACTAAGCCGAAAAGAAAATGAATGATCGACCTATAAGGCTTGCAGACTTTATTCTGTTTTACAGTTTTAGGCAAAATATGCAGCTAAATATGCAGCTTTAACAAATATTTTAAAACATTGAAAATAAATTGAATACATTTTTTATGCAAAGCATCATGCACATTTGATCACAGGAAATAAACCGATCATCTAATACATGCATAATTTCTTTATGCCTAAACACTCTGTTTTACAGGTTTAATATGCATACATGCTGTTGTTTTTATAAAGTTAATTGAACAAATATTTTAGAACATTAATATTCATTAAATTAGGTGAATAAAAACATTATGCAAAGGATATGTGATGATAATGATAATCCGAAGTGACTGCTTATTCAAAAGATGCATTTTCCAAATGTTTTGAGGCTTAAAATAAATAATTAAAAGGATAAGAAAGGCTTTCCACATGAAATAAAACTTACACAAATGTGTGTCATATGAAACACACTAGTTCATGTGCAAATGAAGTGAAAATGAAATACAAATTTATATTTATTTTTAGCAACAAAAAAAGAGGTATTGGTTCTGTTTAGAGATTATGATTTATTCACTTCTAAAACAACAACTAGGATTAACAGCCTCTTCAACTGCTAGGTTTATGAATGAGCTCAGTAGGCAGAGAGAAGGCAGTGTTTTTTGTGCTTGAACTATTAGAGCAATCTAATTGAATGCATTAGTCTATATATGGTCAAAAGTGGACAAGCTTAAAACGTTTCACACCCCTTTCACACCTATATTTGGCATTGTGCACTTGTCATCGGAACAATGAAAATGCATCTTAACACCAGGTTCGAATAGGACCTCATACCCATTTTACAATTGCTCATGATGTGATCATCTCAAATATTGCAAAGACAACAATGCTGTCGACATTGATCTTGTCTATCAAAATTTAGCCCTTTTGGGAAATGAGCAAGGGATAATAATTTCTCACAGTTGCGATATCGAGCAACACTGCATCGCCAGCAGTTGAACTGACAAGCACTTGTATGGTTTATTGCTGGATAAACCACATTCTTTAAGACAAACGCAATGATCATCATAATATTAGTTGTACGAAACTGTCGAGCACCAAATTGATGCAAGGTGCAAAAGATCTGCAGAATTACTGTGAAGAGAAAAATCACATCAAGGTTAGTAGTTGGCTAACAATATATAGAAAGTCACACTATACAATTTAGAAACATTCATTAAGCATATATATATATAGCATATGTTATTAATTGTCATTCATACGCCCATACTTTTTAAAGAAAAGGATTACAAAAAAAAATGTAGTGTGTAATTGCACTTTAATTGGCCTATAGTATACAGGATTTGTCTCCGTTCCTCTCTGCTGCTGGTGGATGGACAACAGGCTGCAGGTGGATGCTTTTCAGGCTTCTGATATACCTAAAGAGGTGTGGATGTATCTGTCAGTCATCTCCGCTGGTCTATGTGGTGTAAACACCTAAAGAGCATGTTTGCTTGTAAGGGTGATGAGACTTTGGCACAGACCTGTTCATGAAAGCAGGAAGCACTTACATACAGACACGCTGAAGGTATTGAGAGATCTGTAGATATTTTTTTTTCTTTTGCACATTTGCAAGGTTGTGAAATACCTTCACACACTCAGCTGGTGTTTGTGAGGCACTTTTGTCTTTAACACTCAGGGGTGAAAAATCACACATTAACACCTCTGTCTATCAAAGGCTTTGTTACAACAAGCAGAGAGCAGGCGAGAAGGAAAAATGCAGCTAGTCTAGCTTGATGTATTACTTTTTAATATGCATGTTTAGGATTATCACATTGTCTGATTTTGCTTGCGTCATATTTTATTAGGAAATCTGGTGTATAGACATCAAAGAGGGTGGACAAAAAAGTATATAAAAATATCTAAAACATTTTGATTAATTATTTATATATTTAATATATTTATTTATTCATTCGTAATTTAGTTTTTTTTCTATTAACATTGTGTAAGATAAATAAGATAGATAGATAGATAGATAGATAGATAGATAGATAGATAGATAGATAGATAGATAGATAGATAGATAGATAGATAGATAGATAGATAGATAGATAGATAGATAGATAGATAGATAGATAGATAGATAGATAGATAGATAGATAGATGGAAGGACGGACGGACGGACGGACGGATAGATAGATAGATAGATGGATTGATTGGTAGATAGATAGATAGATAGATAGATAGATAGATAGATAGATAGATAGATGGATGGATGGATGGATGGATGGATGGATGGATGGATGGATGGATGGATGGATGGATGGATGGATGGATGGATGGATAGATAGATAGATAGATAGATAGATAGATAGATAGATAGATAGATAGATAGATAGATAGATAGATAGATAGATAGATAGATAGATAGATAGATAGATAGATAGATAGATAGATAGGTCAGATGGACGGACGGACGGATGGACGGACGGACGAACGGATAGATAGATAGATAGATAGATAGATAGATAGATAGATAGATAGATGGATGGATGGATGGATGGATGGATGGATGGATGGATGGATGGATGGATGGATGGATGGATGGATGGATGGATGGATGGATGGATGGATGGATGGATAGATAGATAGATAGATAGATAGATAGATAGATAGATAGATAGATAGATAGATAGATAGATAGATAGATAGATAGATAGATAGATAGATAGATAGATAGATAGATAGATAGGTCAGATGGATGGACGGACGGATAGATAGATAGATTATTAATCCACATCAGTTTATTGATAATTTCATGTTGTTATGAATTTATTGTTGCACTTTGTTTATTGTGAATTTAGCTGCTTTCCAATGCTTTATATATTTTATTTTGTTGAAATATTAATTATTACTCATAAACACTCAAACCTAGGCAAACACAGACAGACATAAATATTCTAGAGTCAAGGATATTGATAAAATATGACCGTCTGTCAGAAAGCCAAAAAAGAGGAGAGCAGCTGGAAGGACAATGCATTTGTAGGTGCAGCATACAAGCAATGCAGAAAGGAAGGACACAGAGCAAGCAAATCTTTGCAGAAGAGTCTTTCACATACCTTCTCTTTCAGCTCCGCTCCCTTGTCCTCCCCCTTCAGCTGCTCTCCTCCCTCCCTCTCCTCCTCCCCTCCTCCTGCGCTCCGGTGGATGGTGTACTTCTCGCTCTCCCTCTCATTCAGGCTGAGCCGTGGACGCAAGCAGCAGCAGTCTGTGAGAGAGTGCCTATGAGAGGGAGTGTGTGTGTGTGTATGCCAAGCCGGAGCGCAGCTCTGCCGGATCCCTAACTGAAACTCTACCTCTCTCGAAAAAACTCACCGGTCCCAGAACGCATCCCAAAGGAGTACACCTTTACCCCCTCGACTGGTGAAACGGCCCCCCCACATGGAGCCATGTGAACCCCCATCTCCTGCTCCGATTGGGATCTGATTTCAGATTGCCTTCTTGGGGAGAAGCTCCAAGCGCTGGATCTTTTGAAGTAAGGAGAGACTCTGAAGATCCAGGCTATCCCAGAGGGAGGCACTTTGCTCTGGGCACTGTGGGCTACAAGCCCCCTTGGGCTGGAGGCCAGCGCTCCAGCACCATGGATTACCTTGTTGGGATTTTTCTGCTGTTGTGTGGGGTGGCGTTACCTGGAAGAGTTGCACCCCAAGACACCAAAGAGAACGTGCCCAGACTCAAGCTTTCTTACAATGGTAAGTTTTGCAGCCGTACCCATCACCATCGAACACAAGCAGAATCACACTATTTTATTCTCATTTAACACTGCATTTGCCTTCTCATTTCACTGCCTAATTCATTATGCATAAATTTTGGCATGCCTTCTGTCTACTTTGACAGTCCCGTTCAGTTTCCTTGCATTTGATTTATTCTCATTTCGTTCTAACAGATTGTTTCCATGTGTTCAGAGTAGTGATTCTGCATGCATTGGCTCTTCTAGATCATTTTTTCCTCCACAGTGCACTGTCCTATAGCTTTAAACTCTGCATTGGTGCTCTGTCATATGGCTTGTGAACTCTGAACAAGGTATAGTGGGTAATGACTCCGCAGTTGCGGCCAGACGTCTAATTTCTCATGCCTCCAAATTGATTTTACAGCAATCCTTTGCAGTATCCTGGGTTAAATTCAATCAACAGTGTGTTGCTTAGCACAGAACATAATCATTATTGAAGAATAAACCAAGCCTACAGAAAAGCACTCACTACTACAGAAGTAAAAAGGGCACATTTTGGAGGATTTTAAAGCATAAATGGTAGGCTTTATTAAAGCAGCTATTTTGTATATCAAAATAATGCTCCTTTTAAAAATGTATACAACATTTTGACATTCTTTTAAGGAGTATCATGGAAATACATTTATAAAATTAGATGTAACTGTTATACATGCTTAAGATTAGTAAATGTTTGTTTTTTTATTTTTTATTTTTGTGTATTGTTTTCTGGTTGTAAAAGTTTTTATGTTTACAAATTTATTACCATTGTAAATGTCTCACTGTAACCTAAATTTAGGTTTTTTAAAGATAAGAGGAAAAAGTGGAGCAATATTTGCTGTTAATAAACATTAAACTTTTGCATTTGTAAAAATAAAAGTTTTTATTGGCTTTTGTGTTTTAGTGAAGAATATTCAAAGCTTTCTTCATATATTCGCTTTGTAAAATGTCTATCACACTGTTAAAAAAAATGCTTCCTTTAAGAACTGATCACTGATCAAAATAAAAAAGCTCAATTACAAAAAAAAAAAAAAGAACTGGTCACTGAAAGGTTCTTAAGGAACCAAAAATGGTTCATTTGTTTATTAAGTTCCCATTTGAAATCTTTATTTCCAAGCATGTGATTTCAGTTCAGCTTAACTTGTAAATGTCTCACTGTAACCCAGATTTGGGGGTTTCAAAGCGAGGAGGAACAAGTGTAACATTATTTGCTGCTATAAACATTAAACAAATGCATTTGTAAAAATAAAAGTTCTTCTTTAGCATTTATGGTTCAGCGAAGAACCTGAAACATCTATAAATCGTCAAAGCTTTTTTCATATACTTGTTTTGTAAAATGTTTATCACACTGTGAAAAAAATGCTTTCTTTAAGAACTGATCACAAAAATAGTTCCTCTGTTTATAAAGTTCCCATTTGGATCCTTTATTTCCAAGCATGTGTTTTCACTTCAGCTTAACTTAAACTGAAGCTTAAATACTCCTTTGCATGTGCTTGCTTTGTCACAATCTACAGTCTCTACATATTGGCAAGACTACTCACATTGCATCAAGTATGCACACTCATACTCTCGCATATTGTATATTTTGAAGTATCATTCTCTGATACTGTACTCAATACATTGCACTTGGTGATGCTGGCCGCTATGCGTGAATGGTGGTAACACCAAACATGTTATTCTCCGCTCTGTGCTATTTTAAAGGAGACAGCGGAGCGATCCAGACTATAGCAGCCTCTTTGTAACCCAGAGCTTTCATCTCTCGCGGAAATAAGCGGCAACATTTTTGGCATATTTTGGGCTGTTTTCCTTTTTAATGTAAGCTTAGCGGGCTTGCTGTGGTTCTTTGTTCAGGAACATGACCAAAAGTATACGCATCTATGTGTGGCGGTGATCTCTCTCTCCCTCATTTGGTAAATATAGCCTTCTGTTCTGTCAGTGGATCTGTGCCGCTGGTGTGTTGATTGTAAGGTCTGTGTGTGGCATGGGTTTACCCCACCAGGGTCCGTTCAACGCCCTCTCATTTCTTTTATAGAGGCAGAGAATGAAGGAGGAGTGAAATAGACGATTTATTTTGGGCCGAGAATGTGTTGTGATGAGAGAAAGGAAGAGCGAGATAAAGAAAGATTTGATTCAAAAACACTTTATTGACCATATTTCTACTTAATATAAAAGTGACTACAAATTAAAAGACAGGTTAATTTCTATCTGGAAACAACAACAAAGCCATTGATGAACAATAAGACAAATCAAGTCCTTTCTCAACAATTACAAAGAGAAAATGAGTTCTCCTTCAAACACATAACATAGAGCTTTCCTACTTTGATTCATTTCAAAGGTTGATAAATCGTTCAGTTCCCTATACAATTTGAAATCAATTAACACTTCTTTTTCATATTATTTAAAAAGAACACTTTGACAAGGTTTTTTTGCTTAAATGTAAAGCTATTTTTGCTTGTCCTGATATTAAATTGATTAGTTGACACACCTACTTGTTATTGCATATGTTGTGCTAGTTACAGAAAAATAGTAACTAGTTACAGTTACTAGCTACTTTGTTCAAGAAGTAAGTCAATTACATTGGTAATTACTTACACCAAAAAGTAATGCATGTACTGTTGAAAGTTATTTTTGACTTACTTTTCCAAAAAGTCCTTATAACGTCACTTAATTGCAGCATTTAGAATACATTGTTGATCAGCTTTACAGTTTTAATTAATTTGCATTCTCACAAACACAAAGACAAACTTGAATAAAAAGTCATTTTTTAAAAATAATGTATTTAAGTCAAACCAGCAGCACAAAAATAAAAATATCAAAAGTGGTAAACCAGCTGAGTTATATATTCAGAAAACAAAAAAAGTAAAAACTAAAGTTGCTTCAGCATCATGTTGCTGTATTTAACCCTTAAGATGTTCCTTTACAGCTTGAGTATGAAAACTAGCAATAATATTCAACAAACACAAAACCTTTATGAAGTAAATAAATAAATAACTAAATGAAAGTAATCTGAATTATCATTCAGAATCAATTTGGTGCAACTCAACACCAAAAACACTGCTATCTGTTGTTGTATGCAGCTATAAAAATATGTAAAACAATAAAAAAAATAAATAAATCACAATTTTTTTCCGGAGCAATCCACTACATTTAAATGTGTTCTGTTCATTACATTAAACGTGTTCTGAAATATAACAGAAATGTGTTGCTGTGTCTTCTAAACTAATCAATTTTGTTATACAGATAATAAATGTGTGTTTGTTATTTTAAAAGCAAACAAAGTATTAATAGAAATTGATAATAGTAACGTTAATAGTCTCTTGGTCTACCTTGTGTGCATTCAGCGTCTTTTGCGAGCTCACTAGGCCTCTCTCGTGCACACTCTGTCTCTCCAATGCAATCACATGGCAATTCGTAACTTTTTGATTTAATGGCTAATTTTTATAAATTCGTACAATCTAATTCATACAATTTAGTATGATTTGCTCATCACCCAATGATGGTTAGAGGTGGGGTTGGTTGCCACGCCTCCTTTTTAAAATTGTACATTTTCATACGACTGAATTACCCTCTAAACTGACAAAACGTAAAATACTTATGTTTATGTTTCCTGGTAAGATTAGGCTGGTCTCTCGCACACGCGCACACTTGGTGTACCCCCACGCATTCGATCTTAGCTTTCGCTTGACTTTAGTCCAGTCTGGCTCCTCTTACATGACGCATCTTCTTTACGGTGGTTGGCATTGGAGAGGGGTCTGGCCGCAGACTCGGTGCAGATACAACCTGAGCTGCATGCAATGCTTTTGAATGGGTTCACCTAACCTCATCCCTAATCCTACCCATCGCTATGATGTCATTAGCTTGATTGAGTGCATTGTTTCTGACATTGCATCTATGATATATGCAATCTCAGCTTGCATCATAAAGGCTGCATCCAGATACTATTGTGGCATCCCACAATGCGTCGCCGCTGTAAACAGGAAGATGCAAACTAGATTGCAACCAAAATTAATTACTTTACAAAGTAATTGAAAGATGCATCATATTGTAATGGGAACGGAGTTAGTATATTGTACAGTGTGTTACAGTACAATGCGTATTAGTTACTGTCAAAAGTAAAGCTGTTACAGTAACACATTACAAGTAACGTGTTACTGCCCAACACTGCCTAAACACAATATAAGTCATTCAGATTCATTAAAACAGCTAAAGAATTCTACTAAAAAACAAATAAGATGTTTTAATCTATAGCATTGAATAAAGGCATTAAATATTGACTTCCTTTCAAATAAAAAAGAGGCATTTAGCACTTATTTCTGGATTTAAAATAGAAATGAAAGAGTTAATTGCATTAATGCCATGAAAATGTCTCCACTGCATAGAGAGGGTTGAGGGGACTCTGAGCTCTGAGCATCAGCATCTGCTGTTTAACTTTAAGAGGAAAGACTGGAGGCTTTAATATAAAAAATATGCAGGTCCACCTGTAATCAATCACATGCTTCTCTGAGTTAATACTGTTGTGCTTGGATGGCCCAAAGCATTGTGGGAAAACAGTCTCACGCTGCGTCATCAGAATGCTTTCCAAACTTATGCCACCTGTGCACTTTATGGCTGTGTGTCTTTCGCGTGTCGTAATGGATTTGGATTTACTTTGATTGATACATGCGGTTTAAAACATCCATTCAGCATGTCAAAATGGCCCATATTCTGAACAATAGGATGTTTTTCCATTGGTTAAAACTTTTTTTCTTCTGAATCCTGTTGAATTGAGACCTGCTCAAAGGTTTCCAATGATTGCGAAAATGCTGTGTGATGTAGCACAACCACAGCCAATCAGATGATAATGGATGTTTAATGGGCATTTGTGTGGAATGGGGTTTTGGAGCAGTGAGATTTCTATATGGTCTGGGCAGCTACTTAGTGTGACGCCACAGAAATCCGGAACTAATAATCTGACAAAATGCCCTGTCACTCACTGTTAGCTATGGAAGGAAAGATAACTTTAATCCTGTCACATTGATGCTTTGTAACTGGTTAGAAAACAAATATATATCATCTATCAGTTTTTTTTTTCTTTCTTTGGTCTAAACAACTTTAAAATAAAAAAGAATTAAGCCATGGCTCACTTATTTTGACAATAACTTGTAACCTTTGTTGCCATGACATATCATTCGTACATATTTTCACAATGTTTTTGGATATGTGTTAATAAATAATATGAAATAATTAATAATATTGTGAAGATGTATGATAATGTATAATATAAACTAAGTAATAAAACTGTGAATAAATGGTAATATATAATATCAATTAATTAATAATATCTTGATTATATATGTTAATATATAATATCAATTAATTCATATTTTGAAGATATACGGTTATATATAATATAAATTATTTAATAATGTTTTGAATATATGTTAATATATAGGATCAACTAATGAATAATAATTTGAATATATATGTTAATATTTAATATCAACTAATTAATAATATTGTGAATATATGTAAATATAAAATATCAATTAACAATATTTTGAATATATATATATATATATATATATATATATATATATATATATATATATATATATATATATATATATATATATATATATATGTTCAATATATAATATTAATTAAATAATAATATTTTGCATATATATGTTAATATATAGCATCAACTAATAATAATATTTTGAATATATATGTTTATATATAATATCAACTAATAAATAATATCGTGTATGTGTATGTTAATTTATAATATCAATATAATTAATATCATATATATAAAATTAATTAATTATTAATATTTTGATTATATTTGTTAATATATAATATTAACTAATGAATAATATTTTTAAAATTTAAGCTCATAAATAATATTTAATATAATATTTAATATTTAACATTTAACATTAATAACAAATATTTAAAAACGATTTTTTTAAATATTTTTTATTTATGTTTTCGTTAATTCATTACATTTATTATTTCAGTAAAAAAAATAATAATAATAAAAAAAAAAAATATATATATATATATATATATATATATATATATATATATATATATATATATATATATATATATATATATATATATATATATATATATATAGCATTTTTGTATTTACATTTTGATGTATGACATTTATTGGATAAATATTGGGTCAATAATACATGAAATAACAGTCTAATATATTTTTTTAATTAGTAGTGTTTATCCGATTTAGTCTTAAAATATTTGTTTTTATAAAACAGATGAGTCTGGGTATGTAATAATAATAATAATAATAATAATAATAATAATAATAATAATAATAATAATAATAATAATAATAATAATAATAATAGTGATGAATTGATGACAATATGATGTATTGATGATATATATCACCGGTCAAAATGACTGCACATATCATACAATAATTTGTTGTCTGACAGGTTAATTGTGATTGAGACATTATACTGCATGTGTGTGTTTGTGTGTGTGTGAGACAGGAAATGTGTCTGATGTGTTTTCTGGCCAGGAAGATGTGTGAGAATGGAGGCAGGCTTAGATAATTAGACACCTGGCCATGGTGATAGAGCTGTGTGTGTTTGTGTGTGTGTGTGTGTGTGTGTGTGTAATGGACAGACACCGTCCACAGGTGCTTGATGGCTCTTTTGATGCTCTGCAGTATGACAGATCGCTGTTCACACCCACACAGAGTCTGAGTGTTAAAACGAGAGCGGAAAGGCTGGAGGAAGAGTGGCGAAGAGGGAAGAGAGAGCGGCTGCTTTAATGAAGGCGGTGGGCAGACAGTAGTTGGCCAGGAGAGGATAGTCGTTAAGTGAAGTGTCATTCATTCTCACTCCCCCCTGTGAATGCAGCATAGTAATTAAGCCAAATAAACGCGCAGACATGCTCTCCAGAGACCCGGCCAGTGCTGAGAACAGGGGATCGCTTACTCGCAAGCAGATTTATCAGGAGTTGCACACAGAGTTTGCAATTCAGGGGAGGCCAGTCGGACGATTCCAGTCGGAAAAGATCCATCTTAGTTGTTAAGTGATAGATTTCCCCCTGCCTGTAATTATACCAGCGCTATACATCTCCTCTCTATTCCCCTTAAACTGCCGGTGGTGAAAATCACTCTTGTCAGGGCTATCAGCAAGCCGCTCATCTGTTTGGCTTGTGGGATCTAGGAACTTTTCGGATCTCAGACTTGTGGTTACGAGCTTGTGAATTCACACTGTAGGATTAGTGGCGGGTTACAAGGTCCATGTGTGCCCAAAACCCCGCATAAATACCAGCTGAGGTGGTCTCGGTGCATATGAATACACTGCCCCCTGCAGGTGGCAACACGCGGGCGCTGGCTGTAATTGGGGGGTCCCTTTGTAAAAAAAAAAAAAAAGAGGTCATCCTGCTGTCAGGTCCTGGTAAAGCGGCGCATCGGGGATTTTAAAGTGCTTGTGAAACAACCTGATAATTACTCACTACGGCATAATTACCAGGCTTCCCATTTCATTACCCAGCCCCACACGGCCTCCTGGGATTGATTGGGATGGGCGACACTGGGACGACCAGAGACTGCGAGTCGTCGGAATTCAGCCTAAATCTTCCGAAATAGACACTGCGCGCCCGACCGCACTGGACGCAGACTGGAGGCATCCTATAATAGCGGGCTGTTCGCTGGCTGCCGGGTGAAGTGCGAGCTGGAGGCGGGCCAGCTCTTTGGGCTGGATGGGAATGATTATATGGAGAGGCTGGGAATGATGCTCTGCTTTCTCCTTTCTCTCACGGCCTCATCTGCATCCGTCTCTTGGCTGTCTCTCTTCAGCCTCTTCACCAGAAGGAGATCCCTCTCCTTTTCTTTCTCCTTCCTTTTATTTTTTTACATGATGAAGCTACTTTAAAGTGTAGTTTGTCAAGGTACAGACTACCATGTGTGGTTATGTTACAGATGAACTGTTAATTATGATTTATTATTGTTAAATTATTATTATTATTATTATTATTATTATTATTATTATTATTATTATTATTATTATTATTATAAAATTATATAATCTTTGAAACTATATTCTATATAATTTTATTCACTCATTATTTTTTTTTTCGGCTTAGTTACTTTATTAATCTGGGGTCGCCACAGTGGAATGAACTGCCAACTTATCCGGCATATGTTTTACGCAAAGGATGCCCTTCCAGCTGCAACCTGGGAAACCGGAGAATCTGGAGAAAACCCACGCCAACACAGAGAGAGCATGCAAACTCCACACAGCAATGCCAACTGGCCCAGCCAAGGCTCGAACCAGCGACCTTCTTGCTGTGAGGGGATTGTGCTACCTACTGTGCCACTGTGACACCTTATATAAATTTATAATAATAAAAATATATTATATTATATTATTTTATATTTTATTAGCTCAAATTACACCAAATTTCATTAAAAAGCCAAAAAGATTTATTCTATACTGTAATAAAGTACAGAGCTCTACACATAATATGCAGAGACATACAGTACAGTTTTGCATAAGAGATTGCAGAGAGACTACAAAACTTTATTTGAAATCAGTCACATTGTAATTTATTGCCTTAACTTTGTTAAATTTAGTCCAATTAAATATAGTAAAACAAATTAAAACCACAAATGCAACTACAATAAAATAAAGGGGTGAAAAACCGCTACAACCACAAATTTGTGAAAATGTAATGTTCAAATTCTTGTTTCAAATTCAAGTTAAAAATCTAAGAACATTATATTTATATTTACATTTTCTCTGGACATTTGGAAAAAAAAACATGATTCACTAAAATTGACTGAATTGACTTGATTTTTTTAATTATTATTTGATTATAATGTCCAGTAGTTGTAATATTCTCCAATTTAGAAAAAAATAAATTAAATATTGGGTGTATTCATTAATTCATTTTCCTTCGGCTTAGTCCTTTTATTCATGAGGGATCGCCACAATGGAATGAACCACCAACTTATCCAGCATACGTTTTACACAGCAGATACCCTTTCAGCTGCAACCCAGTACTGGGAAACATCCATACACACTCATTCACACATATACACTACGACCAATTTAGTTGATTAAATTCGCATATATCGCATATCTTTGAATATGGAGTATTCAGTTGAAACTGGAGCACCCATAGGAAACCCACGCGAACATGGAGAGAACATGCCAACTCCACACAGAAATGACAAATGACCCAAATGGGACTCGAACCAGTTCACCCTAAAAATGACTAACTATTTACTCCCTGATTTACTTACCAAGTCTGATTTAAACAAGCAAAATCAAACACACACATTTTTATTTATTTTAATTATACAAACTGACTATGGTTATTACAATCAAGAAGAATGACTTCAGGTTTTTTTGTTGTAATTTGTTTTTTTTGATATTAGTAGCTTATTCCTGTAAAAGTTGCTGTCTCTAACTGTGATTCTGTGTGTTTTTCTTGTACAGTTCGTGTCCTTTCTTGCTGTGTTTTGCTCTTTTTCTTCTATCCTGGACTCGAAGGTCACCTGAAGTCTTTCTATTACATGAATGATTTACTCTGTGGTTGTGGAAGATGCTTGTCCTTACTGACCTTTTTTTTTCATACCACGTCCTGTTGTGTTCAGTCTTGTGTGGATGGCCTTCTGTTTGCCCTGTTAGATCTTCAACTGCTTTAATGACTCTCAGCACCCACTTGGCTCAGGGATTTACACATTTAGCTTTCTCTTCACAACATAGATTTATTAATAAGGAGTGTGGTTGAATGTTCAGATACAGTGTGTGTGTGTGTGTGTGTTTACACCTGTGTGTCATATGTTGTGTATTAGGTTTCTGAGTACAGCGTTGAGGAAGTGGTGCACCTGTTATTTAGTTTCAGTGGTGTCCTTAGACAAGCATTTCTCGACGAGTCAGATTACGTACGACTTAAATAAGTAGCTGTGGGAAATAGCGTGTGTGCATTTTTTGCTTGTCATTGCTCCAGACAAAAGAGGTAAGGTAATATTACAGTACCTCCACAAATCAAAAGTCCTACTTGTTCAAACCAAATTCCAAATTAAACAGCCATAAATTTAATTTAATTTATTTTTTTTTTCATTTATTTCATTTATTTATTTATTTATTTATTTATTTATTTATTTGTTTATTTATTTATTTATTTATTTATTATTATTCATTAATTTTCTTTTGGCTTAGTCCCTTATTTATCAGGGGTCAGAAGGTCGGAATGAACCGCCTTTATTTAAGTTAAATTTATTTAATTGAACTTTCTTTTATTTATTTATTTATAATTCCATTTGATTTAATTTTATTATTTTTTGTTTTTTTATTCATTCATTTTCCTTTGGCTTGGTCCCTTAATTATCAGGGATCGCCACAGCGGAATGAACCACCTTTATTTCATTAATTTGATTTAATTTGATCTTTTTTTAATTATCAAAATTAATTTATTTTGTAAAAAAAATCCAATTTAATGCAGTTCGTCCAATCTGTGCAGCATTTCAAGGGATAGTTCACCCCAAAATTTAAAATTACTCACTATTCACTCCCGCCAGTGGGTCCAAACCTTTAAGAGTTTCTTTTTCTGTTTAACACAACAGAATGATATATTTTAAAGAATGTTAGAAACTTCCATTGTATTAAAGTCAACCACTATGGAAGTTAACGGTTACCAATTTTTCAACATTACAAAGGAAATTCAGTAAAATTTTTAGATAAAGTAAAATATTTTACTGAAAAAAACTTTTTAGATTTAAAATAAACTCACTGAATGATTCACTTACCAAGTCTAATTCAAAAAGCAAAATCAAATACACATTATTGTTTTATTACAATTATAGAAACTGACTTATTATAAAGATCAGGTTTATAGCAATCATTTCTTTTTCATCAGACAGCACGGCTCATTGTTCATTGTTCTGAGAAAGAATTTTAATAAGATGTTTTATTATTTTTAATAAGCAAACACATCACTTTATTGTCATTAATCCTGAATGCAATTTAAAGCATTTTCACACATTTTAGTTTCATTTAAGACCATTTAAACATCCCAGCAGGCACTAAACGTCACAAAGAGGTAGAATTAACGTTTGACTTCAACATCAGACCCACTTTTAATTCTGGTTGTATATGAAAATCGGTTTGACGTCAGAACCCAATGTCAGTATACAGGGGTCAGACTCCAACATCAAGATGGATAATTAATATGAAATCATGTCTACTGGGATGGTTCTTTAGTAGATAATTCTCAGTCAGGAGCCTTGCTTGTAAAGGGAGTATAGTAAATGCTGTAAATATTTTGTAAATGAAAGTTGAGAGTTGAAATGGAAGTGTATTGTTAAAGATCCGTACTAATGTACATGTAGTTATCTTTCAGCACTTAAAGCATTCGTTCTTGTCAAACTCCTTTCTGGGCTATTTTTTTGAATGGCACATCTCCGTGGCTGTCAGCGGTGCTCTCTGTTTTGTGTGTCATCTGGAGCAGTGGAGAGTGGATTGTGCTTTCGCTGCACAGTCTGTGGCCGCGGGCCAGTTTTAAACAGACTCTGCGGTTCACCCGTCATGTCGCGAGCAGATCCAGGGGTAATTAAACGGTTCCACATACTCTTCCCTCTCTCTGCGGATCAGGGCAACACAGGAATCTTGTGCGGTCACGCGCAAATATTGTGTTGCAGTCTACAACCAACAGCGAGGATGCAGGATTTTTAGCGGTGTGCACCGACAGACTTTCAGAACAGAGAAAAAACATAACATGCAGAAATGTCACACCACTGACAACGTGATATTTACATTTTTGGCACTACATGCTTATGTTTTGAGCCCAAAAATCATTTAGCTTAATTAGACCTCTTGTTTTCTTGTTTCTTTTTATACTTTGTAGTCAAGGGAACATTTTTAAAAGGCATAGTACACTAAAAATAGAAAATCACTTTGTTTCTCAGATAGTATTTTGTGTGTGTGTGTGTGGGGGGGGGGAATCAAATGAGATATTGTATATATGTGTAGTAAATAAAATATACATTTTAAATAAAAAATATAAATGAAAGATTTCAGTCATTAACCGTTATAGCAGCATTAAAGTGTTATAAAAGCGATCAGTGTGCTAGACACATGCACACTACAAAGAGTCATCCTTCATCTAGTTTCTGAACCTTTTCTTGCCACACAGGCTCATTGTGAAAACGTACCCCTGTATACATTTTTGGAGAGCACGAATTATGTAGCTAGAGCTACGTATGGCCGCATTTCATCTTTAAAGCGTATGTTACATACCGCCCGTATGACGCCGCTGACGGCTTCTGTTCCTTTTCGGCTAGCAGCTGACATCTTACCTTCGTGGCGACAACTTTTCCGCAGTTACCAGTTTGCCCAATGACTCGCCACATACGTTGGCGGAATTGAGATGCAGAGAGGAGTTGATCTTGAAGATGGGGTTTGAGTCCAGTGAAGAAAGCCGTAAATCAAAAACAAAAGGCAAAAATTTAAATAAGCAAGTAAATAACAGGGTGAGAATGTGGAAAGATCTGAAAACGTGCTAAAAATCAGGCTTTTCTGGATTGTCTTTGAAAAGACTGTCGGTTGGGTTTAGGAAAGACGGTGAACAGGTTAATCGGTGCTTTTGAAAACACTATAGGTTGGGTTTAGGGTAGGTGTGGGTGGGGATATCGAGCAGCCTGTCAGTCAGTCATTCAGTCAGTCGACAGCAGTGGATTTACTTGAGAACAGCAGGTGCAAATGGCACTTGCAAGTGAAATTTGAGATCTGAAAAAGCTTACACTGTGGCCTTTGGTGGATTTGCAAAAACAAAAACGGCAAAAAAACTTACCTCCTGGGACGTATTTCACGTTATCCAGAAATTATGGAAGGGTATGTATCAATAATGAACTATTCAAAGGTTGAGTAATCAAATGCTTAAAATAGACCTGCAGATATGTTTTAATCCATAAAAAACATGTTTTTTCTTTCATATTCAATACTTGTTATATTTTTTTGCTGTGTCACATTTTTATTTTTTTTTTTTGGTAAAAACACAAGAGCATGATCTTGAAATGCACATTTTTTCACTGCCATTGATAGTTTTTAAAAAGTTATGTTTGATAAGGTTTTTTCTTCTGTAGTGTTATTGTGAAAGCTGTTTTTGGGAACCTTTTTTTAAAAGAATAAATAGTAAGCAATGTTTCCTGTACCTGTATATTGTGCAGTCAGAAAAATCTGACAATGCACAATTTGTGCTTGCTGGTTTGATAAAGAAATCTGTGACACACTGTTCAAAAACCCACACTTTCACCTAAAAACTGAAGTGAACTTGTTTGAAAACGTGTAACTGACATCGACATCTTCCTCCTCATAGCTGTTAAACCCTGTGACTGGATCATTGAATTGCTGAATGGATAAATCATTCAGACAGGTTTTGTGAATCGTATCCATTTAACCAAGAACATTAAACAATTGGACGCTGCTTCTTTCTCATGAACAAGCGAAAGAGGGAATGTCAAGATCTTTTAATAAACAAAGATTTACATTTAAGGCTATTCATCATGCAAAGCTGATGCATGAGTTCATAAGCCTTCAGGATTTTGTGTAGGAGTCACCTTTTGAAACATTTTATGGTAGCTTGAGACTTTGAGACTGACATTTCCAGCCCTCATTCACAAAAAAAAAAAAAAAAAGAGTCACCAGGAAATTCTTCACAGTTTCATTTGGGTTTCAAAGGACATTAGGTTAAGTAAATAATGACACAATTTTCATTTCTGGGTGAATTATTCCTTAAGCTAAACAAATTCTTCTTTGTAATTGCCACATGTGTCATGCAAAAAGAGCAGACACCGGTCTTTTCCTCACCGTTTGGCTTTGTGAAAGGAAATTTGAGCCAGTTGGCCGTGACATAAATCAGCAGTTCCTACAGAGGCGTCTTTTATTAAAACTAATGTGCATAAAGAGATTTGACACAGTTATTATGTTTCCTGGTGGTTTCACTGGAATCAAATGTCGGCGCACAGGCGTCTCAGCAGCCCATCATTAGCTGTCAATCCAAGGAACTAAGCTCTTAAAGGCTGAGATCCAGCGTGGTTACTGAGGCAACTTAGCAAAACCTGTAACCGGTTGCATGCAAGAGCAAGTTAAAATGAAGCGAAACTACAGGCGTATTCATATCCCAGAGCTTAAAGCAACAGGCGAAAAAGCGTGTTAAGCAAATCTCTGTTTCTAAAATCTAGGTTCTCTCATGCACAAAACCGACAAGACCGAACCACACACTTAGCCTATTGAGAGAACAGAGAGAAGGAGAACGTTTGCCAAAACCGTGTCAGGATCCACGACGTGTGTTTTGAAGCGCTCCATTGTTCTGACTTAAATAAACAGGTAGCGCCCAAAACCATCTGCAGCACTCTTTCACTTTTTATTCCTTCTTTCCTCACTTCGCCTGCTCTCCTGGGGTGGCTGGTAGCCCGAGGCAGAGCTACAGCACAGTGGTAGCAACATGCACATGCACATTTCCCCATCCCTCAAGCACACGCGCACACCTACATTCAGAGATACAATTTTTTGTCCTTTACACTATATTATATTATTCGTCTCCACTCAGTTTCAACTGCTAAACCGACACAGATTGGATCTCTATTAAAGGAACACTTTTTTTTTCAATCTGGTATAATTAAATGAAAGCAAACCACAATGTTACTACAATGAAATGAGGGAATGAATTATAAGTCATTCAACCCGAAGATAGTGTAAATCAGTGGCAGGAACTTTTCCCCATCCCTAAAACACATGCTCATACATAAGTTCCGAGATACAAATCATGTTTCCTTTACATGATTCGTTTTCCACTCATTTTAACTGGTGAACCAACAAAGAATGGACCTCTATCAAAGAAACACAAACTTTTTTTCATTCTGGTGTAATAATCAAAGATCTTTGCTGCTGTACCATGTTCCTGCAGGCGCAATGTTATTATGCAGCACCTGAAAATAGTATTTCCATGGTAACTCTTCCAATGCAACCGGCTCTAATATCATTGCGCCTGCTGCAGCTATGGTACAGCAGCAAAGTTTTCTCATTATTACGCCGGAATAAGAATATAGTTCCTAGCCTTATTGCCTGGGAAAAGGCAACTTTAGTACATGATGTAAATACAGAAGAGTCAAGCTTTAAATAGGAAAATTATCAGATTCAGACTTAACTTTTTTATTCCGTTTAGGATAATAAACTAAAATTGCAACAAGGTGCCATAACAGATGCAAAGTTCCATGTACACGTTACGAAAATATTACCACAAAACATACAATACATCATTTTTTAAATGCAAATCCAGCGAAGTTGTAAAAGATACAGTATGTATTGTGTTATATATACAAACAGAAACTTTCACTTTTACACACATACATTTGGGTCTACAGTCCCCTGAGACTTCATGTACTACCCTTACCCTCATTCATTTTGTAAAGTTAGACATCAGCCGTCTTGGTGTTTCTTAATATTTTCATAATTTATTATAGAATCCTTGTTTTCTAGTTCATTTTTATGAGAAAAGGAGTGTACAGGGTCACTAGGGACCCAAGCTATGTAAAAGTGTGTTTAATTAAACCATTGAATATCTGATGACTCATTAAGAGCAAATCATCTTCATTCCTTTATTCCTGTGCAACTGTGATGCATTTAGGCATTAAAGAATGAATAAAATGCTGAATTACAATGCTTATTCGCTATTTGAAGGCAATTTCGCTTTGCTTTTGTCCTAAACCATTTGATGCAACACAATTCTCTTGTAACCAACAATATAGCAGTTGCTGGAAGCCACTTAGAAGAGTTTAAAAAGTTTTTAATATCTCAATATCTCTTACAGCAAACAATTGCTTTTCTGCATGTCATTACAATTCTGGATATTTATGGTTTAATTTGATGAAAAGTGGATATGCTTACAGCTGTATCAAAAACTTGGGTACCATACACTATCATAATAAAGCTATAGAAAAAATAGCACGTTATTTAACAAAACTGATTGTGTTGTCTAAAAGAAAGTCACATACTGTACAGCTTAAATATCTTGAGGGTGTGTGAATTCTAAAATCTTTTTAATTTTAGCGTTAACTACTCCTTTAAACGTGCATTGCGGCTCAGCGCAATTGAGAACTTGCTATAACCGCTAGCTCTGAGTTGTTAATAAATTGCTTTCTATTGCTAATCATAAATCTGTTGGAAGCAAATGTGTGTGAATGAAACCTGCAGTGTACTGAGGTTTAAAAATCAAGTGATTGCAATACTTTTCTATAATAAATGAAGAGTTGACAGCACGCTTCTCAGTCTGCAGGGCAGAGACGGAGACTTTAGTTAGTCTTCCTTCCCCTTTTAAACTCACACTCCATTTACTCTAAGCTCCTATCCAGGTTGATGTATCCCCGGATAAAAAGTGTGTGTTTGTGTATGATCGCAGACCATATGACGGCTACCTTTTGTGATGGTCTTGCCAGCATATTTAAAAAAAAAAGGCCATTATTCAGAGTTCACGCACCAGTCGCTCACTTTGAGCTGAGGGATAGTGAAACTGCCAGACACTGCCGTCAGATCTTGAGCCAGAATGGCAGAAGAGTAAGGCTTTGGAGAACTTTACCTAACAGCATTAATACAGAGACTGGCAGGGGAAAGGAAGACTAAGAATAAGAATATTTGGCAGATTCAGAGAAACAAATACTAGATGAGTGAGAATAATGAGTCAGGGGAGAGAATAAGAGACAGTTGAGGTGTAGTCTCTTTCTAGGAAGTCCTCCTATGTTCTTTCAGGCCTCCCCCCGAGTCTGGCTAGAGAAAAGCACTGTGCCTTTACTTTATTTCCTGAATATGACCTTATAAATCTAGAGGGCTGAGTCGCAGAATAAATTAGTCAATACTTTTCAGCTACTTTAGGTTCTTTAATAGCAATTTCTCTACTCAAGAGCCATGTTTTGGGTTCTTGAATAGATTAAAAATGGTACTTTGAGAAGCTTAACAGAAATATCCCAGTTTATTTTTTTTATTTTTTATTTAGTTTTTTTCCCTCTGATTTTCTTTTTTTTATCTTTTTGTTCCTTCTTTACCCTATATACAGTATATGAAGAGTGTCCAAACTCTGTCCTGGGGAGTTTCACTCAATCTTTTTTCAGCATAGCTGCCTGGATTTTTCTAGTATACCTAGAAAGAGCTTGATGGTTCAGGTGTGTTTAATTGGGGTTGGAAGTAAAATATCCTGGACACTGGCCCTCCAGCACCGTGTTTTGAAAGAAACAATGTACACACAAGTTAAAGTTTGTATCAGAATTTTTCTGCCAATGTAAAAAAAAATAAATAAATAAGTAAAAGAATGTAAAATAAGTGGTCCTTTGAGGTTAAAGAACTCCTGGTATTACATTATTGGTTTTGCATATTAGTTTATTTGTTTCAGAGGTCTTTAAAGATACTGAATAGATGATTTTTTTGATTAGATAGTGCTTGTATGATATTAATTCTTAAACTGCTCTTAAGAATACTTGATTCTGATTGGTCAGTCGCTGCATTCTGAGGTCATTTTTTAAACTTAGGCATTCAGAATGCTTTACTAGTTTGACTTCTCCACAGACGTCTCCATCTTCAATTTTTTTTTTTTTGACAAGTACATAGTAAACATGTTCAGAAGGTCTTGGTTTAATTGCCACCAATGTTGATTGTAAATTTGTATTTGACAATGCAACTTTTGATCACACAATATATTTAAATGTAAAATTGTTGATATTGTTAAACTATTAACGAAGACTTTGAGCTCAGTTAATTACTAATTTGCTGCTAGTAGATAGTAGTTGGGCTTTGGTATTGGTTAGGATTAGGGATTTATAATAAGGTCATCTATACAAGTACTAAATAACAGCCAACATCTTAATAAGCCATTAGTAAATAGTGGGAGTTGGTATTTAAAATGTGACAACTTTTTTAGTAAGCCACAATAAATCTATGTATAATAAAACATTAATAATCTTTGTGGTAATATCATCCAGCTTTATCAAAGTCGAAAATAGTATTGGATAGTTTAAGTTTAATATAATAATATTTTGGTAGAAATTAGATAATTTGATGAATAAAAACTATGTCAAAAAAAGCTGAATTTATTTTAAATGGACATTTTATATAATGAAAAATCATTTTTGGTTAACTTGATTGGATTCTTGCTAAATGGAAATATTCATTGATTTAAAACAATGCTTCCCATCTCTTGAATAGTAAATTTCCATCATTAAATAGTAAAACCAGTGTGCTATGTTTCATTTTATATGTACTATAGCACAGCAGTTACTTTACTTGTGGTCTTGTGTCAAATTCAAGTTACTCCCTTCCTGGTGACAGACTCTGTACTTCTTCTCTCAGATGAAAGAGAACAAACTCAACTAGATTATTAAAGTTTGTCGAGACAAACTTTGAGGCTGGCTTGTGAAAGCCTGTTGGTAATAGTTTATTTAGTTTAAACAGTTTTAAAAAGTATGAATAGATAGATAGATAGATAGATAGATAGATAGATAGATAGATAGATAGATAGATAGATAGATAGATAGATAGATAGATAGATAGATAGATAGATAGATAGATAGATAGATAGATAGATAGATAGATATTAAGCATTTCTAGAATGTTAAAGTACTTAGCTAATCATAATTAGCATGTTGCTATAACACTACAGCATGACGATATCAATCTCTCTATAATATCAATGCCTCTATAATGGCAGTCTATGGGACAGTTGCTAGGGTGCAGTATCTGGTTGTTAGGGAGTGGCTAGAAAGTTAAAAGCTCGTCAGTTATTCGTAGTTTGGTTGTCTGAGTTAAATGAGCTCAGCCATTAGTCTGTAGGACAGTCTAATGCAGAGTTATGAGCTCACAAAGTTTGATCCAATGTAAAGTCAACGACAGTCTTTTGAATGGAAGTCTATGGGACAGTTTCTAGGGTCCCAAAAGTGGTTACTAGGGCGTGGCCAGAAAGTTAAAAGCTCATCAGGTATTGGCATTTAGGTAGTCTGAATTAAATGAGCCCAGTTAGAAGTCTGTGTGACAGTCTGATGCAGAGTTATGAGGTCACAAAGTCTGGTCCAATGTTAAGTCAATGGGATTTTTCCGACGGTCCCGGGACGTTTTTCAGAAAACCGAAAGTCGGATCAGTTGGAAAAGATATAGCACACCGAGTCAGACCAGTTTGAAGGTTTGGTGTGAGTTTGGTGGTCATAGCTCGAAAGCTCTAGGAGGAGATGCGTTTTGTTTTTTAGTCTCAGAAGAAAAATAGGATAACAGTAGTCTGGCTTGCTACACAAGCCAGCCTAATAATCTGACTCAGCCGGAGTCTGTCAGAACAGCCTGGCATCCATGATTATATATCTGAATATTGCTTGTGATTGGTTAATAAAACTCTGGTGTTGAAATCAGAGAATGGACTGGAGACTGAACTGTGCCCGTCCGTTGGGAATGCTGCTCAACATTTGATATGCAGTGTTATTGACACAGCCAAAGAAAAGGATGGTCTGTTTCCCCTTAACGCTTTCCCCTCGCTCGCGTTCTCCCTCTCCACAACCGCACAGATGTCCAGAATCCGAGCGAGGAGAAACGCAGATGGCTACTATAGGAGCGGATTGATCCGGGCTCTGGAGAGGAGCTGCAGTCTTTGCATGTCAGTGTTGATTATGATTCGTGTGCGTGTTGCAGAAACGTTGCAGAAATGTTGACCTCACCCTCTCCCATGAGCAGCTGTTCTGGCCGGAGCGCTTTTCCAAACTCATTTCTCTCGTTCACCTCTTTCGTATCACTCTCACTTCATCTCCTTTCACTCGGATTTTATTTTTCCTTTTTTTTTTCTCTTTATATCCGACCTTGTTGCCTAGCTTGCTGGGAGAGTGACAATTTTGGCAGACTTTGTGTCTCAGGTCGTTATATTTTTTCGCAGTGTCTGTCGAACAGATAGTTTCTTTGGCTGCGTCTGCCAGAACAACAGCAGTTTTGCTTGATTAGTTCTTCTTCTGACCCGAGTTACTGGGATTCCAAATAGAGCGCTGCTAATTTGCAATCTAGCAAACTGCGTGTGGTCGTGTATTGCGGGTGATTTAATCTGATGAATTGTGCAAATATGGTTGACACACCCAGATTTAATGCAGGCTTTTACTGCTGGTGCTGAAAGATGAAGTTGTTGGCAAACTGCTGACTGTTTTCATACATATAAGCGCTAAATCAGGCCCTCTGGCTTTATATATGAAATGTACATAGAAATGCCTGTGAAATGTACTGTATATAAATTTTTAATGGCTGTCTAAGAGTTCAGCTCTAGCTCATGCAAAGAAGTATTGTTGTCCAGCCATGTCTTAACCTCATATAAATGATTACATGGTTTAGCCAGTAATATACTTGATTAAATATAGCCTTTTTTTTTCTTTGTTTGGAAAGATACAGTTGTGGCCCCCTAAGAATTTTAGGAAATTGTAACTAAACAAGTTATTGGTGTTGTTTTTCAAATAGCTTTTAATAGTTGTATAAATCTTTTATAAAAGTGTAAATAATGAGTTTATAAACATCCAAACTACTTATTATTAAATATAATTTTGAATATTTATACTTCAAACTGCTAGGATATATCCATTTGTCAGCAAGAAGTTTGTTTATATATATATATATATATATATATATATATATATATATATATATATATATATATATATATATATCATATATTTTGTTGTCACAATGGCGCAATGGGTAGCATGATCACCTCACAGCAAGAAGGTCACTGGTTCGCTGGTCCCGGGTGCTCCGGTTTCCCCCATAAGTCCAAAGACATGCGCTACAGGTGAATTGGGTATTCTAAATTGTCTATAGTGTATGTGTGTGAATGAGATTGTATGGGTTTTTCCCAGTGATGGGTTGCAGCTGGAAGGGCATCCGCTGCGTGGAACATATGCTTGATAATTGGCAGTTCATTCCGCTGTGGTGACCTCTGATTAATAAATGGACTAAGCTGAAAAGAAAATGAATGAATGAGTGATTAATCATTTATTTTATATAGTTGAAGTGCACGTGAGAATAAGTGTATGTTTTTTTTTTTTTTGTTTTTTTTTTACATAAATATTAGTGCTGGATTATAAATGAATAGCATAAAAAAAACTACTATTGGAAAGATTATTCATGATTAATTGCATCATACATAGAAAAAATATAAAAAAAAATTTTGTTACATAGATAACTAAATGTATATAAAATTTGTATTTTATACACATTTTATATCTAAATAAATATAAATAAACATTTTGTCAAATATATGCATGACTGTGTGTATTTTATACAGTATACACATAATAAATATACACTATACACACACTTAAATTATGCAAAACCATTTAATCTCATTTAAGTTTTACCCAGTTCTAATAAATATATCTGTTCTGCTGATTAAATATGGATTTTTTTTTTTCATCCAAATTAATTTTTAACAATAAAAGATGCTTTATTTAATTTGTCATTAGATCTCAAACGTGGATTTCACTCATTTGACCCACAACTTAAATAACATAAATGCTATCGTGGGACGTACACATTGAACTTTCTGCGAACTTCATGTTTGTCTTCTTTTTCTTGTTCTTTCCTTCAGAAATGCTGGAATCCAGTAATCTAGTGACTTTCACTGGTTTGGCAAACAGTTCAGGTTACGACACGTTCCTGATGGATGAGGAGAGAGGGAGATTACTGGTTGGAGCGGAGGATCACGTCTTCTCTTTTGACCTGGTCAACATCAATAGAGAAGTCAAACAGGTGACACATAACCTCCATACACACACCACAGCCCAAATCGGTTGTCAGTTTTCTACATATAATCCTGTCCACTTCTGTTAACCAAATCTATATTAAGCTGAAATCCAAAGTTTTTATTGTAGAAATAAGTTACATACCAAAATATTGTGAACTGCACCTGATTGCTTTTTTTCCTACATAAATTAAATGTATAAATGTATTGCTTATAAAAAGTGGACATGCCAACTCACAAAGGTCTGTTTTCTACGATGCATCCCTCCAAATATATAGTAGACACATTGTCCTTATTGATGGCTCCCCAAGCATGATGTGTTTGATCACTATAATAAATATTAGTAGACTTCTTATGTGCAGAAAACAAGAAAATTGCTATTGTTATCACTTTGTGGCTATTAGACACACACACAATGATAATTTTTTTAATTGAATCCTGGTTTAATGAAGTTTCACAGTGAGTACATGGCCTAAGTCACCTTAAATTATTACTGTTTCTTAATTTCAATCCCAATTTTTTTAGCAATTAATCAAATCAATCATAGTTGATAAATCTTCCAAATACAACTTGCCAGGTTGCTAAATAAATGCTTTGATTTAAGCCTTTCTGAAAGTGAGCTTGCATTCAGCTTGATGTGGAAAGGCCATTTTTCATGATCCAGTGAAACTCCACCAGTGCTTCCCACACATAGATTTTACTTTACTATGTGATCAGGTATATGATCAGGTATATTTGGTGGCACTTTTTTTCTTACTAATAATATAATCCACTTACACTTTCTTTGTATCTGGCCAAAACAACCTAAGATTTGTGATCGATTAACCAGTGAAAAATCCAATGCTATCTTACAGCAAATCGTAGAAAATCTTCTCTTGCTGTACACATTTCGCACAGTAGCTACTGCTTGCTGTGCATGCACTAACTGTGAACCCAGAAAGGTGTGTCTTTTTGGGACTTAAACAAATGCCGGGGTTTTTAAAACTGCAAAAATGTCTGGTTTTTGCATTTGCTTTCTAAAGTTGTGTTAAGTTTAGAGAGAGAGAAACCCTAAATAATTCATTCTCTAATCCAAATGACTCAGAAAAACAAAGAGGAAGAAATGACATCTAAACTGGCCACAAAATATATGTACACATTAGAAATGGTTAATCAACTCATTTGCCTTATTTAAATAATCTACACGTTTGATTCTTGTAAATAATATAATTTTTAGACATATTGTCTGTTTTTATTTATTTATTTTATAATTTATTTTTCATTTGCTGAATATTTTAATTTGATGATGCTAATATATTGCATATTTTATACATAAAATCTTAAATGCTTTTTTCAGTAGGCCTAAACAAAATCACATGCCAATTAAGCAACCTAAACTTTCACTAACTCATTGAAAAGAAACAGTATAAGTGTCATAATAAATAAAAATATTGTTAAAAATCACTTTTTTTTTTTTGTTTGTCGCATGTAGGATGTGCCATGGTACAATTCAAACCTGTGGGCCTACATTTTTCTTTTCCTCTTCGAATGTCTTCCTTCACCTGAAATACATCACATTTGAGTAGTAAAATAGGTCGTAAAAATGGAATTCCTGCTGTTACTCTCAGTCCACATTTAGCAAGCGAGTCGGTGAGGGATTTTATGGATTGTGTCAGAGAAACCCGAGGTCATCAGAGACGTCCATCTCGCTCTTATTAGCCGCTCAACCCAGATCTGCATTCACTTTCTCCTTCTTTCCATCTGTCCATTTGATCTCTGCGTGCCTTCCTCTGTTTTTCATTCCCAGATCGTATCTGCAGCGTAATGCTTCTCTTTCTCTCTCTCTCTCAATCGTTTTCTTTCTCTCTCTCTCTCTCTCTCTCTCTCTCTCTCTCTCTGGATTCTATTACTATGATTTCCTCCTTCTTTCTTGTGCTTTTATTCTTTCTTTGTCCTAGGGGCTGCGGACCATTTGCTTTATATTCAATCCCTGGAAGAGTTAAAGCTGGCTTTTATTGAACTCTCACACAAACATGTCCGCATGTTCAGCAATGCCATCGTTTAAAGATAAGAACATGGCAAATTATTGTAATTAACCAAATTACTTTTGCAGACAGATTACCTTAGCAGATCTTTGAGAAAGATAACACAGAATAAAAAACCTTTTTGTGTTCAGCCCCATGTGTATGTGTGATTAGATGGAAAAGACGAATGGTAGTGTTTTTTTTTTTTATCCTCCGTCTTCATCGTCGTCACAGATGGAGATGGCAGAAGGACGGCAGGCAGCAGTCGTTGATTATTTTACAGCCAGGTTTCATGCCGAGTGCCTTAGTCAGTCATTTGCAGCTCATTGTGCTCGCTCCACACACATTCTCACACCTTCTCTCTTTCGCCGTTTTATAGATCGCCTGGCCCGCCACACCTTCCAAACGCGATGAATGCAAGTGGGCTGGAAAAGACCTCAGGGTAAGTGTAACGCGACAAACAAACTTCCTTGTAAATGAAAACTACATCAAACTGCAGCTCACATCTTTAGGCTTCTCTTAAAGTACCATTCAAAAGTTTGGGGTCTGAAAGTGTGCTTGGTTATTTATCTGTCTGTCTATCAAATAAACGGTGTTTCCAACATTGATGATAATCATAATGTTTATTAAGCACCAAATTTGCAATGGTTTTTGAAGGATCATACACACAGGACACAATGTTTCCCGCATGGTTTCCAAGTATGCTCAAAGTTGTTGGATTGTTACTGATTATGTTCACCTGTGTCTTGTTTGGTTTCTCATTTTAATCAAATAGATGCAGCTTTACTCATTTGCAGTTCTGAGCATAAGATATTTTGTTAAAAACATTTTTACCAACATCTTACCAAACCCATATTTTTATATTTATAGCAGTGCCTAAATATACATATTCAAATAAATACCCAAACATTTTACTTCAGTTATTGTAAAAATATGTTAAAAATAATTGTGTACTCAACTTTTTTATACTCAGTAAAGTTTATTTATGAACTAATTTTAAGAGGATTACATGCTTATGATTGATCACGGCTGGTCTCGCATTAGACAATTTACTCACCAATCCTAAGTCACCATAAATAATCTAAGTTTTATACCAGAGTCATCTTTGTTTTGAAGAATCCCCCCTTCCACCACTCCACTCCTCCTCCTTTTGTAGATGGTTGGCATGGCGGCCCAGTGGTTAGCACTGTTGCCTCACAGCAAGAACGCCTTTACCAGGCCAGTCAACGTTTCTGTATGTAGTTTACATGTTCTCTCCGTGCTCGTGTGGATTTCCCCTAGGTCCTCCAGTTTCCTCCCACCATCCAAAAACATGCAATTTAAGTTAATTGACTAATCCAAATCGGCACCATAGACATGCTCCTAGTAAGTATGCTGCTAGGAAGTTCTCGAGATCTTCCTGAGCTCAGAATTTCCTCTTGCCCTGCAAACGGCAGGGAGCCCTGGGCTCGAGGATCTTATGAGCTCAGGGCTCTCTCCTGAGACTGCATACCAATCACGCTTTATAATCAGTTCAACTCTTGAATTACTGATTATGTTCACCTGTGTCTTGTTTGGTTTCTCATTCTCATTGTAAATAAAATCGATGCAGCTTTACGCATTTGCAGTTATGAGTTATATGTTAAAAACATTTTTTAAATCTTACCAAACACATATTTTTATACTTATAGCAGTTCATAAATATACATATTCAAATAAATACACTCATATTTTACTTCAGTTATTGTAAAAATATGTCAAAAGAGTTTTATCTCGGGTTATCTAGAACCAATACACTGATCTGAAATGCCTCTATCAAGAATTGTTTTTAATTTTCAAACCACTATAAACATGAACACTTTCCTTATCGCTACCCATTTTTCATTTTTCAAGCTTCAGTATACGCGTATGTGTTCCTCATGACCTGCAATACTCAGGCCGGGTGTTGCGTGTTCGCTTGGGCTTGATTGATTGCGTATTCTGTTAGCTGTGGAGTTTTGCTCTTCTGTTCCTCTGGAGAGTTTATATTCAGTGTTTGGCTCCAGCAACCCTTGGCCCTTGTGTACAACAGAAATGGTTTATTTATCAACCCGACTCTCGCCCCCTCTCTCTCTTTCTACATGTGTGTGTGTGTTGTATCTGATGGTAATTTCACGGCTGGGTTCCTTCTGAGATGGGGAGCATAAGGGGAGTGTGATTATTACAGATAACTCACCAAAAGTACTTCTCAGGCGAACATCCTTAAATAAAGTCACCTGACTTTGAAATGAGGTGCAAGACGTGTTTGCCACATGCATGCTGAAAGTATCACAGCATTTGGCAGTGGCCCGTGAAGGGTTTATTTGCCGTTACATACACACAAATTCACCGGTTCACAATAATGGCGTTTGCGTGCTGTGAAAATGTTTGTTCTGGAGACGGAGTTGTTGAAAGCTGCTAGAGAGTGAGCGTGAATGCTTGATTAGAGTATTACCAGCGTATTTTCCTCTCCGCAACCATAAATCTCTTCATTTTCACATTTGGCTAGGCCAGACGAGGCAGAAACAAGCCCAGAACGACAGCTGGTACAACTGCCTCACTGCTCTGTCTAAACTCTTGGTGTGTTTTATGTGAAATGAGGGTTAAACATCTATGCCACGCACTTCATAACTGCATCCATTTAAGTCTCAGTGTGATACATTTAAAATATGGCATTTGCAGTGATTTAGGGTGGCTGTGTTGCGTTCAAAGTGATTTTTAGAGATTAAATTAATTTGATGTCACTATAAACTTAGTAACTTTATTTAATTTGACTTAGGTATGTCTTCAAAAACTGAAAGAGTTATGCTGATGATACTAACTTTGCCATCTGATTAAACATAAAGAACATTAATCACGCACTTACCAAATTCGTAGAGACATGACAATCAACACGAACTGGAACTGCTTCTTGCTGCGTCGAGTGACAAATTTGTATTTTCCGCGTCTTGCTACAGTGTTGCCACATCGAGTGGCTGATTTTTGTTTTAAAAAAACAATGAATGTTAATTTTTTAATGGGGTATATGTGTCCTAACTGTGTTTTTAGCAATTTCAAAATATTAGCTTGTGTTTCGTGACCCTTAAAAACCTGCCAACCCACCAAAGCTGTCGTGGGTTCTATAGCCACTCTCATTAGCCCCATTTGGCTGGTTGAAAATCATTTTTAAATTGTAGCTTTCTTAAAAGCAGGCTTGGACAATAAGGATGGACCAATATGCGAGCAAATATGATCTTAGAATGGAAAAGCAACACAACTGAATAAACCTAACGTTGTTTGTGCGGCACAAAAGCAGGTAAATACCAAATGAGAGGTGGATCGGCAATATTTTGCTTGTTTTGAAACATTATTTAAAACTTGTGGCTAAGAAATATTTATTTATTTATTTATTTTTGTTGTGGTCAGAGATAAACTTGGTAAATCCTTAATTTTGAGTCCTGAAGAGTCATGTGAAATATAAACTAATTGCAATGCGACACTATGAAACCAAAACCCTCATTGAGCAAGCTCATACACAACACACAAAAAGGGAAATGAATAAGGAGGCATGTGGACATAACACAAAATGTAAATCAAGTCAATTTAGCATCTCAAAGTCAGATTTATGCATATTAAATATATTGTCCCAACAACAAAACTGTAGATAGTGAAAATGGCAAGTGGCTAGTAATGTTGGAAATCTACTAGCCACAGTGTCTGGTGATCAAAAAAGTTAATGTCAAGGTAATGCTTCTGATATGCATAAAGTTTATTTTGAATTTACAGTTTCTTCCTGAATATTAGCTGCTGTACTTTATGTATTTATGTACTTTTAATTTTAGTCAGCCAGGCCCAGGGCTTCTGGTGAATTGTTATCGCATACAAAATCGCTGTGTTTAATATCTGATTGCGGAGATCTATCATCTATCATTATATCATGAGATATGCCTATAAAGATATGATATAAAGTGGGTATC